>NW_021571524.1:0-418 GCF_001605985.2 Dendrobium catenatum
GTTCTAAATTGGAGATCAAAATTGAGGAGAAAATGGATGGACAAAAATTCAACCAAAAGATAGAAAAAGACAAAAATATCGATCAAGAAATGACTCAATCGAGTAGTGGAGACGACTCTGATATCGTTGTCCTTAGGCCTCCAAGCACATTGCCTTAAAGAGGTGGGAGGATGGCTTTAAGGGCACGAGGTCGAGGCCGTACTTCATTAGATAGGAGAGCAGCACCTGTGTATATTGATTTGGAATCAGACTCTGATGGTGAACTAGAAAATCAAGGTGCTACCCTCTCTCTCGATTACCAAAACATAAATACTCCTCCAAAATTTGATCTCACCTTAGACAAGGACAGTGACCCTGAGGCAGATATCTCAAAAGTTAAAAGTGACGATCCTGAATTAACAATGTATGAAAAGCTCAG
>NW_021571525.1:0-211 GCF_001605985.2 Dendrobium catenatum
AAGAAAGTAATATATGATACAAATATTTTACTTTTAGAGATAATATAATATTTTTGAAACTGAAGATGGTAAGAGATGCATGCATAAGTTATTCAAGCAAAGAGATGGGAGAAGTAAGAATCTTGTTAAAGTGAAGTGCATTAAGGATGAAGATAAAAAAATCTTTTTTTTATAATAGGATATTTAACAAAGGTGAATGAAATATTGCAAT
>NW_021571526.1:0-205 GCF_001605985.2 Dendrobium catenatum
CAAAGTGGTGCTCTTATTGGATTAACATGTGTTAGATGATTGCAGTAGGTAAACTTTGTTGTTGAATTTGATGGTTGTTCTTTATCGAAGCACTTTAAGAACATTTATCTACCATCTTGATGAGAAGAAATGCTTTTGTTGTCTGAAGGATGATGCTCACATATTCTACAGAGAGAGTAAGGTGAAATTTCACTTGTGTTGAGAA
>NW_021571527.1:0-310 GCF_001605985.2 Dendrobium catenatum
ACTTAGCACATATGCCCTAATGAGGGTATCTAGTTTTAATTGATTATCTAGGATAATTTTTTATCGTCATATATGATATGATCAAAAATAGAAAAACTCTTAAACATACAGAATTTCTTCCTTGAGTGTGTTTGTGCAAGGTTACTTATCATCATAATCGACCTTAATACATTTTACTCAATAAAAAGTAAAAAACCACTAGAATTAAAGTTACAGACTGAGTCAGTCCTAATCTACCCAATCTTAAGCTGGCTTGAATTGTAATTTACCTTGTGGACCTAAAACATTAGTAGATAGGGCAACCAAAATA
>NW_021571528.1:0-201 GCF_001605985.2 Dendrobium catenatum
AGAAGAGGACAAAGAATACTTAACGACCACTCAGTGCATAAGCACGAGGTGATCAAAAGAGGTCAACAAACACTCAACGACCACCCGGTGCATAAGCACGAGGTGATCAGAAGAGGACAAAGAATACTCAATGACCACTTAGAACATAAGCACGAGGTAATCAGAAGAGGACAAAGAACACTCAACGACCACCCAGGGCAT
>NW_021571529.1:0-318 GCF_001605985.2 Dendrobium catenatum
TTGCACCTACTTAGATGATTTGCTAGGACAACCAGCTCTAGTTCTAGGCTAGGCCAGTGTTTCCTTTTCTACTGTGTTCTAGGTTTTCGAGCTTTCAATGCATGTTGTTTACTAACTTAGAATTGTTGTGTTTGTTTACTTACTGTGTGCCTGGTTTTCGAGCTTTCAATGCATGTTGTTTATTAACATTTTTCAAAACTATAATTTTTAAATCAAACAACCCCGGATCCTAAATCTAAATTGGGCACCAAATAGTGGTGACACAAATCTAACTAATGTAATGCAAAATTCAAACTTATCCCGACTTGGATTGGGGAG
>NW_021571530.1:0-1328 GCF_001605985.2 Dendrobium catenatum
TAGTATTTATTGTTGATTATAAATAAGGCCCTTCCTAGGGGAGAAGACATTGGTTTGATATAGAAAAAACACATCATATAGAACCCATTACATGGTGGAAGTTGAAAAAATTTAGTGGAGAGAGAGAGAGAGAGAGAGAGTTAGTCTCAAGAGAATGTTAGCCTCTTTGTTTGGTCGGTAAAACCGTAATCAAGCGATTGTGGTCGGAGGAACCGTAGTCGGAGGGCGATGGAAGTCGAAGGGACCGTAGTCAGCCAGAGACGGAGGTCGGAGGTGTCATTCCCCATAATCTAATTTAGAGAAATTCTTTTTTTTTTACTCTTTTATTATACAACAATCAAAGCTATTTAATATCATATATTAATAATAAACTGTTGAAATAAGTTCTAGAATTCAAAACATCAATGTATATCTATATTTATTGCTTCAAAAATCTTATACAATACTCAGGAATCGCACAATGTACCATAATCTATCATCATCAGTCTTGAGTATAAAAGAATAGCTAAAATAAAAGAAAACGAACCTGAGGGATAGTGATCAATCTCTCACTCCTGCTCCCTTGCCCTAAATTGAAATCATTTAAACAACGTATAATGAGCTAAATAACCCAGCATGTCACACTAAAATCCTATAACTAAATTTAAAATACGACAAATAAGTAGTATGCATATTGTTATTTAATTCATAAAAGTAACAGTCATATGATCATTAATCTAAATAGAAATAGTAAAACTCATATATAGTATAAGTAAAATTTGTAAATAATAGAGTAGTATGATTCGAAAGCTACTAAATAAGTATAATATAGTAATTAATAAATCAGTACGGATGTTAAATCAATAAAGCAGTCATCTGATCAATACTTTTAATAAGTAAAGCAATCATATAAAACCGTAAAAATCAAAGCATCGATAAAGAACTGTCGAACTCAGATCATTGCAATAAAATCTTATAATTGTATATACATACTATCCATTGAGTCTATATCACTATTATTTAAGTATCTTAATCTTATATATAGTATATCACATACTTAATGTCAACAATAAATACAATATAGTGTATCAATAATAATATCAGTAGCAATGAATTAGCAGTAGTATTAATACAGTAATAAATAGAGTCGTCACACTTTGCATGTCAATACAGTAATAACTCCTTATAACTCTCAATCGTTGCTATGAAATCGTTGTATCAGATACCACCAAATTATAGTATTTAAAGAAAAATTTATCAGCCCACCATCATATATACAAGTTAATCAATCATCAATCAATAGGTTAACCATTATTTACTTGTCTTTCACACACATTCCAATAATAATA
>NW_021571531.1:0-214 GCF_001605985.2 Dendrobium catenatum
GCTTGAATTATTTTATAATTATTTGATAGTTAAAATATACTAGTTTGAAGAACTACTTGTTCGATTCATTTGTGTTCATGAATAATATTGTTTAAAACTTTTGAATAAGCTCAATATCAAGCTCAAGAAGCTCTATTTATGTTTGATATAGAGTTCATGAAGAAGCTCAATTAAATCTCATATGAAACATTGAAAACAATGAACAACCGTATAT
>NW_021571532.1:0-1206 GCF_001605985.2 Dendrobium catenatum
GGGCAAATTTGATCCTAAATATGATGAAGGAGTGTTCATGGGATATTCTAGTGTTGGGAAGTCTTTTAGGGTGTTTAATAAGAGGACTTTGATGGTGGAAGAGACTACGCATGTAGTATTTAATGAGTCTGATCCTAAAAAGCCTAGAGTTGAGGATGATGATGATGTTGGAGAGGTTACCACTGGAGTAAAAATTAAGGAGAAGGGAGTAAGTCACCAAAACATTGAACGAGTAAGAAATGTCACCCAAGGAGTAGAAAATGTAGATTTGGAGGAAAGGGTTGGACCTTCTCACCCCTTGCCTAGAGATTGAAGATACTCTATAAGTGACCCCAAGGATTTGATCTTAGGAGACCCTTCTGATGGAGTTAAGACAAGACATCGACTTAGGAAGTAGGTAAACCATTCTGCCTTTATCTCAATGACTGAACCCACCAACATAAATCAAGCCCTTACTGATGAGTTTTGGATTTTAGCCATGCAAGAGGAGTTAAATCAATTTGTTAGGAATGATGTTTGGGAGCTTATAGAAAGACCAAAGGGACAAAGTGTAGTTGGAACAAAGTGGGTCTTTAAGAACAAGGTAAATGATTCTGGAGTGGTGGTTAGAAATAAAGTAAGATTAATGGCTAAGGGGTATAACCAAATAGAAGGGATAGACTTTGAGGAAACTTTTTCCCCTGTAGCTAGATTGGAAGCCATTAGAGTGCTATTAGCCTTTGCCAATTATAAAGGATTTAAGCTTTTTGAAATGAATGTTAAGAGTGCCTTTTTAAATGGGGAAATAAAAGAGGATGTGTTTGTAGAACAACCCCATGGTTTTGAGAGTTCCCAATTTCCAAATCATGTTTTTAAATTAAAAAAAGCTTTGTATGGTTTTAAACAGGCACCAAGAGTTTGGTATGAGAGGCTTAGCACATTCTTACTAAAAAGGGAGTTAGACACCACCCTTTTTCTTAAGAAAGTTGGAGATGACTTGCTCATTGTTCAGATTTATGTAGATGACATACTTTTTGGATCTTCTAAAAAGAAACTTTGTGATGAGTTCTCTAAAATAACGAGTAAAGAATTTGAGATGATTTTGATGGGAGAATTGTTCTACTTTTTGGGGTTTAGTATAAAACAATTGGATGATGGAACCTTTCTTAATCAAATAAAATACATAAATTACATTTTGAAGAAGTATGAGATGGATAAATCTAAGCT
>NW_021571533.1:0-313 GCF_001605985.2 Dendrobium catenatum
CCTTATAGTCATCAATCCATACTTAACACACCTTTTTTGGATATTTGATTCAAATATATCAATAGGTGACACTCAACCTTAGAAGACTATGACCCAAGGACCTATGGTGAAAATATAAAGAGTAGATGTAAGTTTTGTGTAAAGTGTTTCACAAATTAAAATGTTTCCTTAAATGGTGTCAAAAGATCCAAAACGTTCCTCTTCACCCTTTATTATAGGGATCCAAGAGTTATATAAAAAGCTACATTAAAAAATGTTAAAACTATATAGCTCCTATTATGGACTACCCTCGATGCATGTCAAACCTTGATAG
>NW_021571534.1:0-1329 GCF_001605985.2 Dendrobium catenatum
TATAAGAAGCTTGCTAAGCATGGGTTAGAATCCTCAACATGAGTTCCTCAAACTAAGAATTTTGATCCATAAGATGTATGGCAGGTTTTAGCTCAATGTTCTTGGCATGGATAGTAGGTCTATTGATACTCTAATGGATTGCCTATACTACAGGATTAACATACTCTTGATGGGTGGCGTGTAAGGCCAAGGCTTTGATTTAGAATACATAATAAGTGCTTGTTTTGTAAAAATTGAGTAATACTTAAATTTTCTTTAATATATTTATAATAAAAGCCCCACTAAATAGAGAGAAACTAGAGAGAGAAATTCTCATTTTTTTTCAAAAAATAGTTCAGTGTGTATTCCGTTCATCTTCTTCACCATTTTGGTAGGAGATGATGGTAGAAGGCCGCCGGTCACCAGCAGTCCCTCCGACATCCAGATCTCCATTATAGGAGAAGAATGGTCATTACTTTGAAGATTCAATGTGGAAGAATTCTGACTTGATTCATGGTGTTGAAGGAAATAAAAAAAAAAAAGATATGATCAGGTATTGTGATAAAAGACTATATGGAAATTGTTTCGAAGGTAAGTCCTTAGGTTGAAGGTAAAGGAAAGGGCATTGCTTGTGTCTTTGATTGTAAAAGTCCCTGTTCTGATAAGGTTTTTCTCCTTCTAAGCCTTGCGACAATCAAGCCTCTTCATCAGGTTTGAAAACTTTTGTTAATAGATTCGGGAATTCAAATGCAATCCCCAGCAATGGTACGATAAATGCGAATTCCATAAGTTCGTTTAACAAAAAAAAATTCAAAATATGGAAGATGGTAAGGCTACTAATCTGGATTTTTTCAGCAAGGAAATTTTTTTCAGGAGATAATCGGAATGAAGTCTCTGTTTTTGATAAAATGCCCTTTAAGGGAGTTAATGGTGCTGGTATGAGAAATCCTTGGATTAAGAAAAAACATATCAGTCTCATTCAATTGTAAGGACAAAGTGTTGACAGAGGATGGCAAGGCCGTCAAACTGCATGAAGACAGTGAGATTTCAAATGTTAAAACTCTTAAAAACTCCTTGGTGACTAATTTTTTTGGCAAAGAGGTTCAGTTCCACATTATGGCTGTGGAACTAAGACGCTAATGGCTTCAATTTGACCAATTTCATTTTACCACTCTTGGGATGGGATGATTCTTGTGTTCTTTTAGGAATGTTGAAGCTTTGGAGGGAGCGCTCACTGGTGGCCCTTGGTATGTGAATGGGCACATTATAGGTATGGATAAGCGGACACCAGAGTTTTCTCCTTTATCTATGAAAGGTTTAACATCTCCTATTTGGATAAGAATGCCCCAT
>NW_021571535.1:0-318 GCF_001605985.2 Dendrobium catenatum
CCTTGAGATCAGTTCCAAAGGTCATAAATGACCTAAAAACAGATCATCAAGTGTTTAAAGACCTTTTGGGATTTTTAATGATTTTTTGAATTAATTAAAACTGATTAACCTTTGATTTTACCTAAAGACTAAATTAAGACAAATTTAGAAGTCAATTTAAGATGGTTTCAATTCTCATTTATTAGGGGATTAATTAAGAACAATTATAAACATTTTAATAGATTTTATGAGTTAAATGTAGTTCATTATCAATTGATTTGGGTTAATAGGCCATTTCTAATAAGGATTTTTGAGGCTCCTACTTGGGGAACCAAATGA
>NW_021571536.1:0-762 GCF_001605985.2 Dendrobium catenatum
GAAAGTAACCCAGGTAGTTAGATCTAGTTTGGGACTTACAACTTTCGTAAAAAGTAGCCCGAGATTTGAATTTGGAATTGGGGCTTATTACTCTATTTACGAGTTGCCCAAAGATGAGCCTTACAACCTAACTCTACAGCGAGACTGCCCGGAAATTTTAATTATTTGGGTAGGACTTATGGCTTTCTTTAGGAAGTAGCCTGAAAAGCGGGTCTTATAACTTAATCCTTTATACTAAGATGCCCACATGTTTAAATTTAATTTTTTAGGATTTAGGATCATTGTTATTTATTTAACAATTCTCCTAAGATGTGGGTCTTATGACTTCACTTAGAAGTAGCCTGAATAGTGGGTCTTACAACTTAGCCTTATAGGCTAAGATGCCCAAGGGTTTGAATTAGATTGTTTGGGTTTTAGGTTTATTACAATTTATTTAGTAATTTTTCTAAAATGTTGGGGCTTACGACTTCAATTAGAAGTTGTCCAATAACGGGTCTTACAACCTAATCCTACAGACTAGGATGCCCAAAAGTTTAAATTTGGCTTGAATTGGATTTGGATTAGGTCTTAGTGCTTCCTTAGAAGTTGCCTAATGATGGATCTTACGACCTAGCACTTTAAGCTAAGTGGCCCGAGGATGGGTCTTACAACCTAGCCCTATAGACTAGGATGCCAAATGAGGGGTTTAAGGTTGCATTATCACCTAAATATTTTCCTCAAAGGTCGGACTTATGGCTTCTATTAGAAGTAGCTGAGGGTTTT
>NW_021571537.1:0-388 GCF_001605985.2 Dendrobium catenatum
TACCTCTTCTTGATCTGAGTGATCTACATTGTTTGCCATCAAGCAAAGATTGGTGACTTCTTCTTCTTTTTCAGTCTCAGATGAGTCTGAAGCTGTGTTCGCCCAGAAAGCTTTTTGAAACTTCTTCTTGCCCTTCTTTACCATTGTTTTCTCCATTACCTTCTCCTTGCTATGAGTGACTTTGAGTTTTGGGCAATCTATCTTTATATGACTTGGTTTCATGCATTCATAACAAATCACTTCATTAAAACCTTGTCATTTCTGTTAAACTTATCTCTATTCCATTGCCGGCGTCTCTTCTGCTTCCTCTTTAAAAAGCTTCTGAATTGTCTAGTCATCATTTCAATATCATCTTCATCTTCAGGTTGTGAGTGTTCACTCTCTGACT
>NW_021571538.1:0-229 GCF_001605985.2 Dendrobium catenatum
TTTAGCACTGGGATCATTATTTTATTCTGTTAGATTTCAGAGGTACTAACAATAAATGTGATGGCATGACAAATGGAATGTTAGGGCCTATCATTAATGATGTGCCCTGCTTCTCAAGTTATTTCATGGTGAATGTTTAGTATTTCTTTAATTCGTGACCTTGATTTTAGTTGTTTCAATTGATCTTACTCAGCCAGGAAGTAAGGTCTTTTGTTACAAATCAAACCAT
>NW_021571539.1:0-322 GCF_001605985.2 Dendrobium catenatum
TCGAGAAGGAGCTTCTTCCTTCTCTTCTCTTATTCCCATCTTCCTTGGGTCCCCCCTCTTCAAGAGGAATGAGGGGTCTATTTATAAATTTTTGAAGTGGCATGGCTCATAAATAGGTGAGAGATCAAGGGTAAATGTGGAGTGGTTGGATGGAGGGCCGATATTGAATCCCTTGATCGTGGACCATTCGTCAAACATTTGAAGGTATTAATAAAGTCAAAATTTGGCGATCTTAGGCTCATTGTATTCTTCTCATCGATCCGCTCAATTTGGCTATAAGCACTTTATGTTTGGAAACCGTTTGGTAATCCAAATTATGGCG
>NW_021571540.1:0-583 GCF_001605985.2 Dendrobium catenatum
ACCTTGGGCTACGAGTCGTGCTTTGTGTTTAGCTATCAATCCATCAGAGTTCATCTTGATCCGATAAGTCCATTTACATCCTAGGACCGAAGAGGTCGGCGGTGGAGGTACTAGACTCCAAGTTCCTTGAGTTTGTAACGCGAAAAATTCTTCAGCCATAGCACTTCGCCACTCCGCAGATTTACTGGCTTCAGCATATGTGGATGGAGCTGACGGACTGTCTCCTACACATGTTGAGTGAAATAGATTTAAGCGTTGTGTGGGTTTGAGCGACCCTGTTTTACCTCTAGTGACCATGGGATGGGTGGAACACAGAGGAGGCTGAGCACGCAAGTTGGATGACACTTGTGAATTTGACGTAGGAGTGCACGAGGATGCAGGTTGCATAGATTGAGTAGCGTTATCCACAGTTGGTGTCACGGAATTGGTCTGAGATTGTGGATGATTGGAACCGAAACGGGAGTGAGAAATAATGGTGATAGAGATTCGGTTATGGTAGACTGCGTAGTGGTCTGAGCTGCAAACGGAAAACATGATTCGTCAAAAGTTACATGGCGAGAGAAAACAATCTTATTGTTAGAAA
>NW_021571541.1:0-245 GCF_001605985.2 Dendrobium catenatum
ATGCACTGTTTACCCCTATACATCAAACCGCGCACAAGAAAAGCAAAACCGGCGAATCAAACAACATTCGCCTCGATACTCTCAGAAATCTTAAATTTTAAACTCAATAGCCAAACAATTTATGATTATTTAATGCTAACAGTTCTCAGATTTTAATTCCCACAAAATATGCTACATTTGTTTTTATAAGATTTAAACCTTGCAGATTTGAACATCTTTACAAAGGTCTGCAGAAAACTCTATGC
>NW_021571542.1:0-224 GCF_001605985.2 Dendrobium catenatum
TAGAACTTTTCTTAATCAATCAAAATACGTTAAAGACATCTTGAAGAAATATAAAATGGATAAACCCAAGCCAATAAACACTCTCATGAGCTCCAATGTTTAGTTAGATAAGGACTCAAATTGAAAATCTATTGATCAAAAGAAGTACAGAGAAATGATTGGATCACTACTTTACTTGACTGCTAGCCGACCTGATATAGTGTTTAGTGTTTGTCTCTATGCTA
>NW_021571543.1:0-256 GCF_001605985.2 Dendrobium catenatum
GAGCAAAGATAAGGAAAAAGGTGAGGAGAAAGCTAAGCCTAGGAAGGACAAGAAGAAAATCTAAAGGGGTTTTTGGGCAAAATCTAGTACTGACTCCTCTGAGACTGAACCAGAGGAAGAGACTACAAACTTGTGTTTCATGGGAGAAGATGAAAGTGATGAAGAGGTATCTAAACCAACCTATGATGAATTGTTTGAAATTTATAAAAAAATCCATGGATCATACAAAAAACTCAAGAAAACTCATGCAAATCTA
>NW_021571544.1:0-674 GCF_001605985.2 Dendrobium catenatum
CAATATCAACCGTCCATTCGACCATTCCCTATTTGCCCCTGATCTCACACCTATTTACATGCTATGCTCTAGAAAATCTATAAATAGACCCCTTATAGCAAGAAGAATAATAATAAAAAGAAGAAGAGAAGGATAGGAGGGAAGAAACTCCTCCTCGACCACTGCCGCCAGTATTCTGCCCGACGCCAGAATTCTGCCCAGTGTTCAAGCAACACCAGAATTCTGCCCGGCGTACAAGGAACACCAGAATTCTGCTCAACATTCAAGTGACACTAGAGTTTCACCCGAACTCTGTGACGTCGAAATTCTGCCCGACTTCCACGGGATGCCAGAATTTCGCCTGACCTCCAACTGTCACCGGAATTCTATCTGACTTCCACGAGATGCTGGAATTCCGCCTGACCTCCAGGTGACGCCGGAGTTCTGTCTGATTTCCAAGTGACTATGGAGTTTTGCCCGAATATCATCAAACGCCGGAATTCTCCCCGGCCTCCAACTTATGTCGGACTTTTACCCGACCCCGGGTCTCCGCTCGTCGTCAAATTTCTATCCGACACTGGACTTCTGCCTATTGTCGGACTTTCACGTAACATCTATCTTATGTTGGATTTCTGTCCATTACTGGATTTTTACTTGACGCCATCTTTCTGACCTCTGTCGTCAGATAACAGTCC
>NW_021571545.1:0-276 GCF_001605985.2 Dendrobium catenatum
AATAAGAATCTGGAACTAGACTTTTTAAGGAATTTGAGAACAATTTTTGGTAGTATAGAACCACGAATCCAATACCCAATAGAATTTTGGATGGTAAACTTTAAGTACAGAAGTCTACCTCCAAAAGACAACAGATTAGCTTTCCAACCATTAATCTTTTTGTTAATACTATCCATAAAAGGAAGATAATCTTCAATCTTAAGCCTTTGAAATGACAGAGGTATACCAAGATAAGAGATCTTAGAAGAAATATTGTGTATGGAAAGGATTTGACAA
>NW_021571546.1:0-264 GCF_001605985.2 Dendrobium catenatum
AAACACATTACATGCTTTAGGAAAAGATTTGTTAAATTTTGAAAAAGTTAACAAAATTCTTCGATGTCTACTGGATAAATTTGATCCCAAAGTTGTTAATATTTGTGAATCAAAAGATTTGAATGTATATTCTATTGATAATTTGATTGGCTCACTCATTGCCTACGAGCAAGGTTTGTGTCAAAGACTTTTGGATGCAGGTGAAATAATCGTTATAAAAGCTGAATATACGGAAAGAAGAAGCTTAGTTGGTGACGATAGCAA
>NW_021571547.1:0-242 GCF_001605985.2 Dendrobium catenatum
TCTTTCCTTCTTTATTTTAGCAAAGATTCATCTTTACAATTTTGGCCACACTATATTTGTTTAATACAATGTTTAAAATTGCGTATTCGGGTATTGAGGCGTTTTTCATTCGTGAGGCGAGGCGTAAGTCTCAAGGCGTTTTGAGGCGTAGGCCACAAAATAAAAAAATTGCGTAAACATAAAATGATAAATTTTTTAAATACTGATGAAAGAATAATATAAAACATAAAAAAGCATAAGAT
>NW_021571548.1:0-1067 GCF_001605985.2 Dendrobium catenatum
ATGCGGCGGGGAGCGAGCCTACACAAGCTAAATTATAATATATTTTTAATATTCTTTTAGCAAAAAAACTGCTAGAAAAATTTCTGGTAGAATTTTATCGACGATGTTTGTTTTCCGTCTACAAATTTACCGTCGGAAATTCATCGAAAATATAAATTATCGACATATTTTATTCGTTTTCTTGTTGAAATGGCAGCCAAAAAATGTTATTTTTTGTATAGTCTGTTGATTTGATGAGGAATCTCCAAGTCGCTCCTTGATGGCCGAGTAGTTTGGTAGGCCCAGTTGGGTGATGCCTTCTGATTTTATCAATGTGTGTCCAACTTTGACATTCGAATGAGTATTATTTTTCTTAGATAATTCAGGCTAGGTTCTCTTATGGGCCCCTTTGAAAAGCGAGTTTCTCTAGCGTGTCCTACGAGCAACATGTTAAGTACCTGAAATGATGTATGTAATTATATTCTTATAAAAAATTATTGTCACACAACATAAGAAATTTTTTTATTTAAATTGGAATTCGGGAAAAACATTCAAATTAAATAGCTCATAACAACTCCATATAATTACATTTGACTTTTGGAGTTAACATTGTTTTATATTAGTTAGTATTTTTATTAAGAAGGATAATAATTTCAAACTTTTGGTAGCAAAGGCAATAATTTAATTATTTACAAATAAGTACAACTAACTTGGCTATATCACTATTTTTATAAGTCTTGGTGCATGTGCTAATAGAATTATAATATGCATTATTTCTATTATTATAAAAAATTATTATCTATCCCTTACAATAAAAAATCGAGTAATATTACTCTTTCTTCAGTTAGCCCAATTTTTTTTTTTTGCTATCATTATTCTTACCATATTTATTAAATAAGATCAACTGTGACATAGTAAATAAAAGAAAATATAAAAAAAAGGTGGATTTACAAATGCGTAAGCAAAATTAGACTATAAATTATGATTTTTATAATTAATTAGCCATTTTAATCTCCAAGGACTAATAGATTATTGACCATTTCATAGTATTGATTTTTTTTGCTAAATTAAATTGAGAGATAAAGCCG
>NW_021571549.1:0-227 GCF_001605985.2 Dendrobium catenatum
ATTGATGAATGCATGAAAATAAGGAGGCATTTTGAACCATTTTAAAAAAATAAACTAGAGAAAACAAAACATACAAACACAATTATCTCTCCCCCTTTTTGACAACAACAAAAAGTGAAGAAGAAATAGACGAGAAATGTAAGTAATTGTATGAAATTCATTTGAACATTTAATCTAAATGGTGATTGACATAAGGTATGCAATTTTAAACTAAAAATATTAGTTAA
>NW_021571550.1:0-249 GCF_001605985.2 Dendrobium catenatum
TCGACCAGTTCAAGTGATCGTAGTCCACTGAATTCTCTCAAATGACTGAAGAATCAAAGTTTCAGTAGAAGGATGAATCTTGAATAACCACTGAATGTTCGTAGGCTCCAAAATCTAAAACTACAAAGGATGACTCCAAATCTGTCAACTCAAATAAAATCAGCTTTGGGAAGCGTAATTCCCATAGCTCAATTGTAAAGCCTGAATGGGTATAAAAGGTCGGATCCAACAAGCCCAAATATGGCCGGA
>NW_021571551.1:0-1440 GCF_001605985.2 Dendrobium catenatum
GTCCATTTTATCAGTACATGTTTCAAAATTTTGTTAATTATGAGTTATTCCACATGTACACTAATACTATACTATTATCATCTAAATACATGCAATCAAGTGTTAGTAACATAATTTAATAATCAAAGATTGAATAATATTTTTTCAATTCAGTTTAGTGCTACAGTCTCATATTTTCTTTATAATATTCTTAATTGCAAAAATTATTCTACTTAGTTCGCTCTATTTGATGCAGTATTAAAATAAATAATCTTTTTTTTTTAATATAAATGTTTCATAGCTGAATTCATTTGTTCAAGAATTTAGAGACAATTGATAAATTTTAAACATAGTTATCATCTTCATTCCCTCTTGTTTGGGTTGGGTGCTAATTTTTTTTTTCAATAAAAAATGTTTCATAACAGTTTTTTCTTCTTCTTTTTTTTACAATACCCCGGTTTTGTGTACCCGAGCGCTAGGGTTGTCAAAATTGGGTCATGGGTTGGGTTCGGGTCGAACTCGAAACTAACCCGACACTAATTGACCCAACCTGAACCCGACCCATTTTGCAAACAAGTCGGACTCAACCCGATCGGGTTACTGGGTTGACCCGACCCTACCCGCAGACACAACAACGGCAACGACTAGGCAATGCTGGTAGTGACACGATAGCGCCGACTACGACAATGGCAGAGCGACAGCTGGCAGCAAGCGCTCGTACACACGGTAAATGGGGCGCGGGAGGCGCAGACACACGTCAAATGACATGACCAGTGACGCATGCTAAGAGACATGATAGGCACTAATGCAGCAAATGCGCAAGCAGACGTGGCATGAAGCGCAGGCAACATACACGGGTAAATGCGGTCAATCGAAGTTTTCGAATTGACCTAAACTTGAACCAATTTTTCAAACGGGTCTGTTAATTGAACCTGAACCCGAACTGTTTCAAAGATAGGTTGATCCTAACCCGAAATTTTCCAGTTAGATTCGAATCAGTTTTTTAGGTTGTGCCAAATATTGACACTCCTACTGAGCGCCCCTGGGGCTGTGAAGCTTGCTGGGAGAAAGACAGAGAAGGGCGTCGCAACACTCCTAAATGGCACCACAACGCTTTAAAACATAATGAATAGTTTTTCTTTCTCGTTTTTCTCAAGGGTTGCGTCCCTTGGTAGTATTTACGTGACTTTCTCTTTTACTTAGTGTGTGCGAACGGTGTAAGAGAAGAGAGAAAATATAGAGTGAGAGAAAAGAGAGATTTATACTTATTTCTTATTGTGGTTTTATGATTTTTTTCCAATTTTGAATTTTTACACTTTAAATACTATTGTCCTTTAATTTCCACTGTATTCTTTTTTTACTTGTTTGTTTCCCTGCTGTATTTTACTTACATCCCAAACACTATATAATAACCTTTTAAAAGATTTGAAACACAAAATAAAGAGAATCAGACAAAAATCT
>NW_021571552.1:0-289 GCF_001605985.2 Dendrobium catenatum
ACCGTCGTCCTGAGCTCGTCCGCCATCGCGTCCGTCGTCATCGAGCTCGCAGTCGTGCCGCCCGTCGTCCTGAGCTTGTTCGCCGTCCAGAACCAACGTCTCGAGATCCGACGAGCTCTGGACGAGCTATGCAGGCGATATTCATTGCCCTGAGCTCACAGTCGCATACACCCATCATCCCCGAGCTCATCCGCCGTTGATCCGGGCGTGCACTATCGTTCTTGCGATTTCCCACCACGATATTTGGATTTCCAGTCGCGATATTTGGATTTCCCGCGATATTTGGCCA
>NW_021571553.1:0-298 GCF_001605985.2 Dendrobium catenatum
CGAATCATAGGATAAAACCAGAAAACAGTCAAGACAGTCAAAATCAAGGGCTGGGAATAGTTCTAAATTAAAATACGCACTTTTCTGAAAAGATCAAGGGGTTACACGTCGAAATCCGACTTAAAACGGCGAAGATACGAATTTCCGAAGTTAAAACATAGTAAAAATATTATTTTAAAATAACCCTATTTCACTGGTTTTAAAATAACAGAAAATACAGACATAATTTTTATCTGACAATAATTTCAAACTATGCAGAAATCACAGTACATCCAAAACAAGGTGCTGTGCGTCGACA
>NW_021571554.1:0-889 GCF_001605985.2 Dendrobium catenatum
TATACATAGTATGTATAGACTTATATATAGTATGTATGATGCTTTTACATAGCGTGTGTATAATATTTGAATGAACTTGTCATAGTGTGTATAATGATTATAAATAATGTGTATAATGCTTGTACATATAATATATAAACTTATACATTATGTGTATATTACTTATATAAACTTGTACATTTATGTATAATGCTCACACATAGAATCTATAATACTTGTATAAACTATTATAAAGAGTGTATAATGCTTGCACATAGTATGTAGAAATTTATACATAGTTTTTATAATGCTTATATATAGTGTTTACAAATATATACATAGTGTGTATAATGCTTGTATATAGCATGTATAAACTTGTATATAATGTGTTTAAACTTGTACATTACGAGTATAAACTTATACATAGTGTGTATAATACTTATACATAACAAACTTATATATAGTGTGTATAATTCTTATTTATATTGTATAAAATGCTTGTACATATTGTATAAAAACTTATATATAGTGTGTATAATAATTTTATATTGCATATAAAACTTATACATAGTATTCTTAAAACTTATATATAGTGTTTATAATGCTTATACATAGTGTGTATAAAGTTATATATAATATATAATGCTTATATATAGCATGTATAAAGTTGTACATAGTGTATAAAATGCTTAAACATAGCATATATAAACTTGTATAATTCTTGTATAATACTTGTACATAGCATGTATATACTTGTACATAATATATATAATACTTATACATATCATGCACATAATGTGTATAATGCTTATATATAACGTGTATAAACTTGTACATAGTGTGTATAATTCTTATTTATAGTATATAAATGCTTGTACATATAATGTATAAACTTGTATATAGTATGTAT
>NW_021571555.1:0-2288 GCF_001605985.2 Dendrobium catenatum
TTATTATAAATTTAATTATATTTTTTGTAATTAAAAAATTATTAATTTCATCCTTATAAATAATATTAATTATGAATTATAATACTATCTAGTTCAACATGAAACGAAGACATAAAGGTTGAAGATTATGAAAGTGCTGCAAGTCTATTAACCATATATCTTCCCATAGATTTAACCATCCCTAGTGAGAATTTATTGACCATATAGCTTCCCAAGATTATGAAAATGCTGCAAGTTCAAGTTTGAGTTTCATTGTAGTCAAGTTTTCTTGTAACCATTAAAAGATCTCATCACATAGTTCATCAATTGATGACTCTGAAATTGAGCCTCATTACTTGTAGAAATTTGAAGCAATTTAGAGCTCTAATACTATATCTAATGCAAGACTAGACTTTGCCAAAACACTTAGTTTTCTACTGACAACTATTGCTGTAAATAAAATTCAAAAATAAAAAATAATATGATGCAATTTTTATTGATTTTATACCCAACATGCGAACAATCTCTGTAAAAAACCTTAATGGATCAATAAGAATTGTAAGACAAAGACTATAAATATTGAGTTCTAAAAGCAATTTTCAATGGGTCCGCAATACTAAGAGGAATGCAAAGCAGAAGAAGAGTTATGCATGAAAATCTGAAGCTTGAGCACTAAACTCATACATTATGCGACATACATGCATATTATAAGCATATTTCTAATGATTAGCAGAAATTATGCACAAGGTGTGGATTTCCTTTTTAAACCATCAGCATCAGCCTAACGAATATATATATATAAACTCCTAAAGATATTTCATAATTCAAGATGGAGTATTAACTCATCTTTGTAGGAGAGAGCATATATAGAAATTTTTTTTATATATTTTATGTGGGTTGCACATATAGACCCTATGTATGGCCACCTGGCTTCTTCTTACGAAATTGCAGGCATCAACAATCAATCACAACTGGATGCAAAATTGTTTGCTATAAAACATAGTTGTTATCAATCTGTAGAGTTTTTTTTTTTACTAAAACATCTAAATACCTTCATTCCGAAATCATTCTTTGAGATGAACTGAATGAAACCCAAAAGCAATCCAACACTCAGACTAAATGATCTTTATTCAAACTCATTATCTTGTGGGAACATACAGCAAAATGCATAAACAATTTTATAGATGATTGCAGAACTAGCTCAGTCTTAAGAAGGAATTGATAGAATTCTGATTCAATAAAATTGCTTTCTTAGAATGTCGCTCCAATGCCTTTAATCGCAAGTTGTCCTTGCAGAACACCACCAATGACTTTCAGCTGCCAAATGCAGATCCTAAAAGCATTTTAACTCTCCTCCAGCAATGGTTTCTTAATTTTTAACACCAGCAAATGCATGAGAGTTTGAGAAGAGCTGCCAAACACTCAATTCCTCTAGGCCCTCTAATATAACTATTTCCTCCTTTTTAATTGCATTAGAAACATGAGTGCAACTGAATCCGTTCGAGTTGTTACGGCAGCCAGCCGTTGATGATCTTCTCCATAAAGGATCAAGAAAACATTTCCTCCTTGGCAACAACGATCGATCTAGAGCAGTAACAACTGAACAGTAAGAAAAAAAGGAAATTAGAAGAGATATGCATATTAAATAGTCTACTCGTCACGACTATATCCTGGTTTAAGATAAGTGGAATTCATTGCATCCTTCAGCTCACCGTTTCTTTGAAATCCGACGGCTTAAAAAAATCCGGAGACATCAAATTAGCGTCCCCCATGGAATCCAAGCTGGAAAATGGTCAATATGTGGCGTCGCATAAATGATCAATAACTTAACATCAATGTCAAGCAAACACACGCTTTAAGTTTCATTTGGAAACAGTTTTATTACTGCTTTTGCTGGCAAGCTTCCGGGTCTTACAATGAATTGCTGATATTAAAGTCAAAAGGAAATACATGCAGAACAAGCTGGCTGTCTGCACTTAGATATTCTTGGTTTTATTTTATTTGGGGTGGGGGGGGGGGGGTCAAAAGAAATACAAGTAATGAGAATATATATGAAAAGAATAATTCACGAAGGCTTCCCTTGCAACTCACCGCACTAGGCTCGCACTGCTCTCAAAGCTGAGTTCCATACCCAAAAAAAGAAAGGCCCCTTCTCCAGAATTAATCGCACAAAACTGGTGAGTCCCCATGCATACAAATACCTCTAATATATTACAGAGAGAGTTACTTTTACCACTTAAGAATCTATAAAGGAGTTGTTGTATGTCAATCTTGATTAAGAATGCGCTAATCGCTTCAAGTAATATAGT
>NW_021571556.1:0-203 GCF_001605985.2 Dendrobium catenatum
GCTCAGTTTGACTATAAGCTCACTGAAATCGGAGTTCACGTTCTCCCGGATTTAATTTTTGAAGTTTTCGGTTTGGGTTTTGTCTTGAGATTCGTGCCCGATCAAGATAATTTCATGATGACGTATCAATCATATATGTCAAATATATGTGTTATTTACTTATTTATTTATTTATTAAATAAAATATGTTGATAATATATCTA
>NW_021571557.1:0-462 GCF_001605985.2 Dendrobium catenatum
TTCGTGGACTTCTGTCACCACTTTATCAGCTTCCTTGATCCCTAGACACCTTAGCCACATTTGATCAACTGTTTGTGCGGCCATAGACTTTTCTGTCGGGAGTTTGTTTTCCTTGAAGTAGTCAATGAATGGCTGTCTCCAATCATTTTTGACTTCAATATCTAAACAATGACACCACGATTCTGAAGCTTGACTAGCTTTATGTCTCTTGGCTATATGATATTCTTCCGGATAATTTTCTATAATGATTTGATGGAGAGGTTGAGGGTCAACTGGGGTTTCATCCTGCTGACTTGAATCTGGAATTTCTTCTGCCCTCGAGAATTGTAATAGAGCGGGCTCCAAGACCCTACGAGTGTAAATCCCGATGAATATAGGACTCTCCTCGTTAATGTTTGCCATTTCTTTGGCTAATTAGGCCAGAAAATCTGCTTTACCATTCTGTCCTCGAGGAACTCGAGC
>NW_021571558.1:0-329 GCF_001605985.2 Dendrobium catenatum
CGTCCTTGCACTAAAATCAAACAACCAGTAATCCATCGTGCAAAATCGGAGCGCCACAAAAACAGATTCCTGAAAATCCAGTGATAGGAGTTCGCAGCACCAGGAAACTCCACTAGCCCGAAACCAACTGTCAGCCCAGTTAGCCAAACTGAGAAAAAAACATAGAACCAAGAGAGTAAACCAGTGTTCATCAAGAATAAGGCCCAGCAAACACCATATACCGCAGAAAGCACCTCAACCGCATTCCTTTAATCATGCTAAGGAATTCTATGATTATCCTAATTCTTCCAGCTAGCAATTTTAGCATCAACGGCATTTTTGATGGTCAA
>NW_021571559.1:0-269 GCF_001605985.2 Dendrobium catenatum
TTAATCTGAAGAATCCTGACCAGCCTCACACTTCTGCGCCCTTGTCTTGACTTGAAATCATTTAACCATATATAATGAGCTTAAAAAACCCTACAAGTCATGAAAACCTATAACTGAATTCAAATAATGATAAATAAATAATATGCATGTCAATAGTCAAATCATAGCTGTTACATCCATATAATCATTGAATCAATGTAGAAAATAATAAAATTAATATGCAGTAGTAGTTGAATCTATAGTCAGTAAAACACTATAATATGAAAGCT
>NW_021571560.1:0-214 GCF_001605985.2 Dendrobium catenatum
AATCATCAAAACTATACAAGTTGCAAAAATGTAAAACGTGCAAATAGCAACTATCTTAACATGGATGACGCCGTAATTGCCGCATGATTGCGGATGATTGCGCCACCGGCAATAATTGGCCGCATTTGACCCCCCAATACCGCGCTGTCATTTGTCGCGCCCTGGATTTTCTTTGATTTTGTTTTTATTTAAATAGTTTTAAAAGCTATTTTAA
>NW_021571561.1:0-384 GCF_001605985.2 Dendrobium catenatum
CAACATAGTATACCCTGTCCAAATTTGAGAACAATTAGATTACTGGATTGAGAGTTATCAAAGAAATTCAATTTTCATTAAATCCTTAATAACTCTGTATACTGTGATTAAATTTTGTTAAACTAAATTTAATACTAATCTTGGGCTCAAGACAGTTCCAACGAGCCTAAGAACACTAAATTTGGACTTAAAATGAATTTTTGGTGAATTTTTAAAGTTCTGGCATTATTCTGATTTTTGTTTTGAATTTTCTTGTCAAATTGACCACGGAATGGCTGCACCCAATGAGAACGCGCCACGTGGCAGCCTAGCCCGCCACTTAACCACGTCAGCACCCGTGTTCAAGTGGTATAGCCAGGTATGGGCCGTCCGATCACGCTGAAG
>NW_021571562.1:0-213 GCF_001605985.2 Dendrobium catenatum
CTGACTGGTGGAAGAACGATACGGGTTGGGTCAGGAGTCAAACTGCCTAGTGTGGGAATGGGTTTTGGACTCCTCTAAGTCAAGTACAAGGCTGCATGCGGCCTCTAGCATGTCTATTCCTCTAGCAAACAGTTCGGTGCGAAGATCTTCCCGAAGGCCAGCTCTAAACATAGACAGGATTAGGGCTGCAAACGAACCGAGCCGAGCCGAGTA
>NW_021571563.1:0-795 GCF_001605985.2 Dendrobium catenatum
GCTCCAGTGGTAGGAATCCTCCTTTGAATGCTCTCTAACACTCTCTCCTTGACTCTTCTTTCAGTAGGCACGAAGATCAATGATGAAAAAAATTTGGTGGCAGTCTAATTTGGACTATATATAGGAAAGATAAGAAAAACTGCCCAAAAAATGCAAATTTTCAATTCTTTATGCAGTGGATCGTCCCGTACGATCGTGGATCATCCCGGATGATTTTACTAAAAGTGTCGGAAATGATCCTAATGTATATTGGTACGAACTATGTTCGTACACGATCATCATCCCGTACGAACTAGGTTGGTCCGGTACGAAACGGTTATTCCATAGGTCGGTTTCCAAATCCCTCAAGGACGTAACTAACTGAGATAAGTTGGTTCGGTTCGTCCTGGGACAAATAAGTTTCATCCTATATGATTTTATACAAAGAGTTTCATCCAGAGGCGAAGGTTAATTTCATCCTGTGCGATTTAAACAGAGAGTTTCATCCAGAGACGAAGGTTAATTTCATCCTGTATGATTTTAAACAAAGAGTTTTGTCCAGAGACGAACCATGCATTTCGCTTGGACGAGCAGTGCAATGTGAGAATCCAGAGGAGTTCGTCCCGGGATGAATATTAAATTCGTCCTGGATGATTAGGACTTAGAAAAATTTTCTCACTGCATGTTCGACTCATTGCTCTTCCAAGGGTTAATTGACATGATCGTCCCGTACGAACTATGCTCGTCCCGTACGAACTATATATGTTCGTCCCGTACGAACTATGTTCGTCCCGTACGATCAGTTCACAAAAGTTA
>NW_021571564.1:0-852 GCF_001605985.2 Dendrobium catenatum
TGGCTTTCTCCTGCTCTTCTTCCTCACTCTCGCCGATCTCTCTCTTTCACACTTTCTTCTTCTGTGAGATCGGAAGGTACAACATTTGATCGGAAGCGACATCAGAGCTCGCGTGAAGATAGTCTTCTTCCTGTCGCGTGCAGCTTCGGTTTCCCCCTCGACGACGATCCCTTGCTGTCGGACTGGAAGCTGCGACGCTTTGATCGGAACAAGAATAGGAGCCCGCTTGCTGTAAAGGAGCTGTTCTCCCGATCGCGTGCTCCCTCAAAGCCGTGCGACTTCGCTCCTCCGATTTCATCCCCTTCTCGTCAAATAGGACGTTACGACACTTTGAGCGGGAGCAACAAACGGGAGCTCGATAACCGTGGAGGTAACTTACCCCCTTTGGCGCGTTTCTTCAGCTCCTTTGACGTTGTTCGACTTCGCTCCTCCAGCGACTTTCCCTTCCATCGGATTGAAAGTTGCGGCAATTTAATCGAGAGCCAGAGCAGGAGCTCTCATGCTGTAAAGGTAACTTTTAACCTTTCGCACGCTTCTGCAGCCAAATCCTGTGAACCCGAGAATGAAATAAGGGAAATAGAGGATTTAACTCGTTGTTTGAGGCGATTGGCAAAAATTCAATTCAAATCCTGCATAAATACTGTTGCCAAATGGCCCCTTAGAGCAAAACAAAGAGGAAAATAGAGGATCTTAGCCTAGTCCTGTTCAAATCCTATATGAATTTCAATCAACTCCTGCATAAATCCTGTTGCAAAATTCAGTTCATATCTTGTATTAGATTTTGTTCTTTTTTTTATTAACTTAGTTATAATTGATTTAATTTAATTATATTTAATTACAGCTAATGGTAAT
>NW_021571565.1:0-229 GCF_001605985.2 Dendrobium catenatum
CGAAGGAGGCGAAGAAGTTGTCTAGCAACTTGTTCAAACCTCCACCTATATGCGAAGGAGGCGGAGGAGAAGAGGAACAAACATCGGAGATGGGAAAAAGAGAACCGGCTCTGATTTATTTATCTTTATTTATTCTTTTTTAACTCAAATTTGCATTCAAATAATTTAATTTTTTAAAAATATGTTATTGTATTATTAAAATATATTTATTTTTTATTTAATTATACAA
>NW_021571566.1:0-207 GCF_001605985.2 Dendrobium catenatum
CGAATGTTTGATTTTGATTTTCTCCAGTTTCTCTCTAGTACCCTAGAGCCTCCGAATGTTGGTTTGAGCCACGCATGTCGATTCAGCCCTTCGGACCTTTCTTCCCTTTGAGTAGGATTTCCTAGTCTACACCCTTGTGTCGATCCCATTTTAAGAGAGGATAATGTATAATCCTTAATTGAGAGTTTTCTCAGGCTCCGGCCTGGG
>NW_021571567.1:0-255 GCF_001605985.2 Dendrobium catenatum
ATTACCCATAGGCTAGGAGCGATCTGTATTGTTAACAAGATTTTCTATAGATGGCCACACTCGTGCAGGGCAGATAAAAAAAAGAGGGGGCTAAATAATCAATAATGTTATAAAATGATACAGGTGCTTAGCTGCTTAGGCCCCAAATAAAAAGAAGTGTGGCCAAGTGTGACTGGTGGATTTAATTCCAAATGAAAATATATAACTTCTTGGGATGATTTTTTTTATTATAAACTGCTTAGGATAACCCTGCAG
>NW_021571568.1:0-2648 GCF_001605985.2 Dendrobium catenatum
GCTCAATATATTTAGTGTCAATATAATGAATCAGTAGTATCAAACATTATCAATGTCCATATCAGTAACAGTAAAATCAGTGGCAAGAGTAGTAAAATAATAAATAAGTATAATAATATGAATAATGCTTTAATAATATGCCTTTTAATAATCACACTAAACAAGTAAAAAGTTCTTGCATAATTGGTGTTTTTCTAATATCGTATAAGTATCAATAAACAGTTGGCTTAGTAAATAGAATCGTCACTCTTTGCCTGTCGACACAGTAATCATCTACTTATAACTTCCAATCAATATCACGTGAATCAGTAGATGATAACACAATAGCTAGAGAGTGACGATGGTCTCAGGATTATGGTTGTACAATTGTATTTCAAGTTTCTTAGTTAATCGACAATAATGGTCTAAGGACTATGGTTGAATAATGGTAGCCAGAGGATCGTAGTTAGTGGCCATGGGTAATGGTGGTCTTAGGGTTAAGTCATACAACAATAGTCTGAGGAGCTATAATCGGACGAAAATGGTAGGAGTAACTGTAGTCAGACGATATAGATTGAAGGGACCATAATAAGTTGATGGAGGTTAGAAGGACTACAGTGGAGCGACAATGGTCCAAGGACCATAGTTGGCATGCCACAGAGGTCAGAGGACCGAAGTTGGGCCACAAGTGTCGAAGAGACCGTAGTTGAGCAACGATGGTATGAGGGACCATAATCATGTGACAATGATCTGAGGACCATACGGTGGTTTATGAGCAACAGTTGGCCAACGAAAGGTCCGACGATGGTGGTCGAGTAGTAAAAGCCTGACAACGGCCGTTAGTAAGCAAAAAAGTCTGATTTGATGGTCGGCAGTGGTTCGACAATAACTAGGCAAAGGTCTAGAGTCAGTCGTCCCGTCTCATCATGAAAAGATAGAAATGTTAGGGTGTATTGTCTGCTTATTCAACATTCAAGATCCTTAACAAATAATTAGTCGGCATCACACTATTTAGTTTGAGTTTTTTAGAGTAAGTTATAGTCAAAAACTTAGATACGTGTTCTTCTTCTTTACTTAAAGCTTTAGGTGGTCTTGTTGGGCGTTACTTAACTTACGATATACGCATCGGTCGTAAACGTCAGCGCAAATAATGACGAACTATCATGATACTGCTGTATTGTAGTTTAGCTTCTATTTTCTTAGACTTTTTATCAAACGTACTGGTTTAGATATCAGCTGCTTCACTGAATTTTAGGTCATGCTAAAGATTGGTAATTTGATATGCCTTGTACCATAAAGGCAGCTTATCAATCGATTTTTTTTTTTTTCATATAACTGTGTAAAATGATCTGTTGTTTCCATTGCAAGATTTGTGAAAATCGGATCACGGATGTAAACCGAATCGCGAAGGAGAGCGTTTAATGGTTCGCACTAATTCGACTGGTTGAACGGAAGGGAAACCGAATGATGTAATAAATATATAATATTTATTAAAAATTAATCAAAATAGACATTATCGATGCATACAATATAATATTACAAAAGTTTATTATTCTAAACAGGATATTGAGAACCAAAAAATAAAATAAATTAATGCATCTATATTACAGTGATTTTAAAGTTAAATATAATATTTTTTGTATTTATATTGACATATTAATATAAATAATTACTTATTTAATTTAAATACAAATATTTTTAAATCTTTGATTTTTAATTCATATTTAATAGAAATTTGATTTATATATAAATATATAAATTTAATATTAAATAATTGTTGAACAATATTTTATAATTTAGTCAATAATTTTACATATTATAAATTTTACATTATAAAATTCAATATTTATAAGTAATACACATATTCCATTTGTTTAGATTTTTCTTATTTTTATTATCATTTAATTTTATCTTTAGAAGAAGTTGTTTAAAAATTCGAATTAATTATAAATATATTATATTTTATTTGAATAATTAAAATGTTTAAGAAATTTAAAAATTATTATAATTATTTTTTACATTGAATACTTCTATAATAAAAATTTTTTCAAAACAAAAAAATTTAAAAGGAAGTATCCAACCCAATGAACACAATATAGAAATTTAGTCCTCACATCACTTAACAGCTTCATATTGTGTATTTATATACAATTTTTTCTTCTGTATCCCATTGATTAAAGCTTCAACTGGGGTGATATAATCTTTTCGGAGTGATAAACTAGGTTTAATACATAATATTCATAAATGTTTTTTGTAAAATTCTCATTATTAAATAAATTATATTATAAATTTAAGTTTTTAATATTTAGAAAAAATATTTTTATATTAAATCTAAATTATTCCAAATATTATTATGATTGGGATTCGACCGGTTTAAAACGTGTCGACTGGTTGAATCGGTGGTCTTAACCAGATTTGATGTTTAGGGTCAATTTTTAAGGAGGACCGAACGTCGGACATTAGTTAATGGTTCACGGTTGAAACCGGACAGATTTGATCCGATTTTCAAAAAATCATGTTTGTTTGTGAGAAACAAGCAGAATAAGGAACTAAAGCTGTTGTGCTTTTTCAAATAATTGTTGATCAATGAATCTCTTGAAAGAAGCAAAGGAATCTGAAAATGGAAATAGTTCTTTTTTCGTTTCTTACTACCAATTTGGCATCTCGGG
>NW_021571569.1:0-255 GCF_001605985.2 Dendrobium catenatum
TTGTTGATATCAGGCTACCTTTTGCATGGAGCCAAGAATGATAAGTTGGTACAGCTGCAAGATGAGAGGGGTTGCCTTTTTTGGCTTTCATTTTCATCAAAATTTCAGGCTGTTACATCTACATATTTTTTAGGCGTTCTCCTTTTGATTTTATGTTGGAATTTTTTTGAATCTTACTTTGCTTTTGAGCGGTAGGATCAGGTTATTATTACTGTTTTAAGCATAGAAAGTTTTAGAAAAAATATTTAGCATATC
>NW_021571570.1:0-466 GCF_001605985.2 Dendrobium catenatum
ATTTCTTTACCAGTTTTGCAAGTGGAGACACGCATGTCATCCTCAGATTTTAAAGCATAGAAAAAATAGTTCAAACATTTTGCATTCAGTTGAGCTAAATCTAGTTCATCGAAAGTCCATTCAGTAAAAGCAACTTCAGTTTTAATACCATTAATTTCACGATAAGGTGGAGAATAACCTTCTTTGATAAGCATCCACATGCGATCATCAGTAGACATGCAGGTTTTCCAGAAATCAAAAGGTAGGATATCGAACAGGGTAGGTCGGGTAATAGAATACCCTTCCAAAGTGTTACGATTCCCAAGGTTAGCCATGGATCAAAATAAAAAAGTTTTCAAACTTAAAATTTTTTAATCCCGCTCTAATACCACTTGAAAGTTTGTTAGGGATGTTAAACCCTATAGAACTGGCCCAAGCTAACCAAGAGGAGGGGTGAATTGGTATTTTTAAAAATTCTTTTCAACAA
>NW_021571571.1:0-716 GCF_001605985.2 Dendrobium catenatum
GATATACATCTCTCTAAACAGAGGAACATATAAACGATCGAGTAGAAAGAGTAATGTCATATCAAAAGATCAAGTGAAGTGGCGAAGGAACAAATCTGCCACTAAGAATCATAATCATATCAAAGCTCAAGGATTGCAAAAGGAATCACAGTGGTAGCACCCATACTAACTGATGGGACCCTGTGAGAAGTGCAAACAACATCTGCACATCCAAAAAGACCACCCTTGTAGCTAAGAGTAAGCTCTCAATGGGAAATTATGTTGCTAAAGGCGGTATGGGATTGACTTTCTACTAAAAGATCAAAATCCACTAGGAAACGATGTTAACATTTAGAACAAGATGTACCACATCATAAGTGAGGGAGAACAACATCCCAACATAAGTGAATAATCATAATAGAAGAAATGAATGTACTGTCATCTCTTAAGAAACCATCAAAATGCTCTAAAGAGAGACAAAAAAGAGAATTTGGAGAGACTTTGGGCTCTTGAAGTGTAGAACAGGGTTTCACTTGTGACAAGGGCAACCGATTCTACTCATCAAAGAGCTTCCCTCTCTTTTCTTATTATCATTTTTTTATTTTTAAATTATATTCACAGTTATGGATCAAGTATACTGGAACATAAAGAGGGGAGATGTGGGCTCCGAAAATTCGGCCCCGGCCTCCGCTTGCTTTTATTATTCGGAGAGGGAGTTTTAACGAACTAAGTTCCGG
>NW_021571572.1:0-288 GCF_001605985.2 Dendrobium catenatum
GGCCGGGACGATCGTGATATCGTCCTGGACGATCAAGCCAATTTTCAATTGTCCAGTTTGCATTCAGGGCAATGCTCTAGCCGATCTCATGGGATTTGTACTGATCTGCCAGGATGATTTTTATATCGTCCTGTATGATATAGTCGGCAACTTGTAATTAATGAGCTCCTTTGAAGCTCTTCTATTTAAGAGCTCTTGTTCAACATTTTTGGACATCCTTGGCTGCTGTCTTGACCTGAGAAAACCTAAAGGAGAGAGAGAGAGGGAGATAGAGAGAGGATCTTGTGA
>NW_021571573.1:0-279 GCF_001605985.2 Dendrobium catenatum
AGGTGAGAGATCAGGGGTAAATGGGAAGTGGTCAGATGAACGACCGATGTTGAATCCTTTGATCATACACAATTCTTTAGACATTTGAAGGCCTTAATGATGTTGGAATTCAACGATCTTGGGCTCGTTGGATTTGTCTCGCCGAGCCGCTCGATTTGAGTATAAGCTTGTTATGTTTAGAAACTGTTTGGTAATCCAAATTGTGGTTTGAACCCTACAACAGCGCTTCGGGTCGTTGATTTGGATCCATTTGGGATCGGATTGAGTCAAATTTGGTGT
>NW_021571574.1:0-237 GCF_001605985.2 Dendrobium catenatum
TATCAAATCGGAACCTTTGATTTCAAAGGCAAAACTACCATTAAAATGGTAGAACAATCTATCACAATCGATTCTACAGAGAAAACTATTTTTCTATTATCTTATGAAGATCTCCGATCTTATATGCAAGATTACAAATATATACATGGCTCTGATCCCAAATTGTGGAAACTCAATGAAAAACTCAAAAGTTAAGTAAGTGCAGAAAAGAAAAAAGAAAATTGCAGAAAGGAATAA
>NW_021571575.1:0-327 GCF_001605985.2 Dendrobium catenatum
TGACTGAGTGGGGGACATCATATGGACTATATCCTAATTCTGGCATCTTCTCAAACCACTCCACTATTTTCTGCATCATTCCATAAGCTTGATCCATTTTTCCAATCCTCCCAGCTTTGCATAAGCCATTAATAAGGGTGTTGAAGGTGAAGATGAAAAGATGAAAGATGATAATATCAGGTCCAAGAGCATAATCGATTGAGGAAGGGATATGACCAAAGAGGTAATTGCCAGATAAGGTGATCTTGGATGAGATCCTGAATTTGCTGGTGTCGGGGAGTCCGCCCGGCAGTAGATTGCCATTAAGTTTGTTAGAAGAACAATCAA
>NW_021571576.1:0-327 GCF_001605985.2 Dendrobium catenatum
TTATAATCACCATATCTTTTTACTTTTGTCGTAGATGTTCTCACTACACATTTACAAAAGGTCTGGTGATGTACCATCTATTTCACCATCACTTAAATTCTAATATTAATATCTTTATATATTCAATTTTATATCTTCTTAAGTGAAAATTCATTACTGATTTGCTCTTATATGTAGGTTATGGATATTAGAAATCAAAGAAGTTAGATGTATAACCGATTATATCAAGGACGAAAGACATTAAAAGATGAATTCATTAATGGGGTGAACATTTTCATTCAGCAAGCGAAACAACTACCCTGCTTCATATCAGAAGAAAAGTTTTGA
>NW_021571577.1:0-248 GCF_001605985.2 Dendrobium catenatum
GAAAGCCTTCATATTTAAAGAAAAATGATACGTTTGTTCTGGACAAAAAAAGTTCATCCTGGACGAAAATCATCGTTCGTCTATACGAAAAAAATTCGTACAGACGATCAAATTTGTCCAAAATGTAACGGCTTTTCATAATCAACATAAATTACGATGCGTCTCTTCGTACAGGCTTTTTGACTTGACCGATCATACAGACGAAAAATATATCGTACAGACGATCAAAAAGTAACTCGTTTTAATGC
>NW_021571578.1:0-243 GCF_001605985.2 Dendrobium catenatum
CAATCCTCTTCTTGATCTGAGTGATCTATATTGTCTGTCATCAAGCAATGATTGGTAACTTCTTCTTTTTCAGTCTCAGATGAGTCTGAAGCTGAGACTGCCCAGAAAGCTCTTTGAAACTTCTTTTTGCCCTTCTTTACCATTGGTTTCACCTCTACTTTCTCCTTGCTAGGACTGGCTTTGAGTTTTGGGTAATCAGTCTTGATATGACCTGGTTTCCTACATTCATAACAAATTACTTCA
>NW_021571579.1:0-244 GCF_001605985.2 Dendrobium catenatum
TTAAACAAAAGATAAAGAATGTTAAATTCATCTTGAAAGACAAAATAAATGATCACATAACTTTTTGATTATGAACCTAACCCATATATTAGCAAGTCTATGTACACAAGATTCTTCCCTACCTTATAAAACAAAGATATTTAATACTTTTTTAGTAGGTTCTAAAGTCCCTATTGAGGAAACCATCTTTACTTAATTACAACTTAAGACAAGTCTTGAGATAACTCTTTATTAAAGCAAATAT
>NW_021571580.1:0-1500 GCF_001605985.2 Dendrobium catenatum
TTTTTTTAAGTTCGCTAGACAGGTCCTTAATTATTATCCTTAAGGTGTCGCTAGATTAAATAGGTTTAAATCAAGTGTTAATGACTAACCCTTGGGATAACATAAAAGAAAACTGCAACACATCTTCAAAAAATAAGTTCATATAACTAGGAGAGCTAGGGATAAGTGTTCGTGCATCCTACACATGCAAATGTAATAAGAAATAATTAAACATGAATAATAATGTGATTAGTGAATGATTGGATTCTAATCATTCACCAATCTTTCCCCATGAATTCTATTCATATGCATAATTTTATGTTCAAAATTTCAAAGGAAGATCTCTCAAAATTAAAACGTATATATATAAGGGTACCGCTCAGCATAGGACAGAGTATAAAGGATATATGATCGTACCATTCCGAAGGATGACGTAATCACAGGACTTTGCGCTCTTCACAAGAACCTAATGGAAGGACTGATTAGATCGTACATATGATTAGCCATTGAGGATAATGACTCTCATCAATGCACCCCGATAGATAATACTATGCATGAGTTGATCAAAATAATAGGTTTCTCCCACCTAATACATCAAATCGAGTGAGATTTATTTGATAGTAAAATTCGGTTTCCCATGGGCTCAAGCCCCTGTAATTAATTACATCTTAAGCCGGGGCTTAAGAAGACTCTCGATTAAGGATTCTATATTATTCTTTAAAAATGGGATTTATATATATGGAGGAGACTAGGAAGTCCTACTTAAAGGGAAATATTGGTTCAATTTGGCTTAATCAACACACACGGCTCAGATCCACATCTAAATGGATTAAGGTAGCAAAAAAAATGAAGAAAAAGAAATAAGTAATGCACTCAGAGCATATAGGAGAGAAGGATGGAGGTGGCATCATCCACGTGACTCAAATGTGTAGGATTTATAGCCCATAAAGAATAGAAGACTTACCCACCGATGAGGCATACTACGAGACACTAATAGTAGTATCCTTGAACCTTTAATCTAAGGTGGGTCTAGTTTTTTACACAACACTGACACCTGTGTCCTAACTATTACATTCTAGGCTTATATCCTACCTAAAAAGTAAAGCCAGCTAACCCCTTAAGTGTATAAAATTTATGTTGTCCAATCTTTATGAAAGATGGGTGGGAGGCTGAGTTTTTTTAAGTATGGTCAACATCTAGAGAGTTTCCTAATTGGCCCTGGATTTATAAAGGGCGAATGCTTCAAAAGCTAATATAATTAAATTTTTAATTCATTTGATTTTTAATGCAATGCATGGTAATTGAAAGGTCTCCTAATCAGATATACTTGAAAGTTAAAAAATGCTTTAAAATATTTTTTATAAAGACTAGACTTTCTCTGATCCAGCACCTCATCCTCATAGGTCGGTATTTAATGAATTATTAAAATTATTTAATTAAAGGGCATTTAAAGAATTTTGATCCAAATAAACTCCAAACTGCTTGGAATCACCCCCAAAGGTCAGAAATGAATAAAAGAGA
>NW_021571581.1:0-512 GCF_001605985.2 Dendrobium catenatum
CTTGATTTTTCCCCTAAACGGGGGAGACGCCGGGAGGTTGCCGAAATTTTGTCTAAAATACAGACAAGGACTTGGAGCAGAATGAGACTTGTGGACCTGAATCAAATGGACCTAAATGAACTTGAACCATAACTCGAACAATATGAACGAACAAAAGTGAACTTGAACTCGAACTGCAGGGGACTTTGGACTCAAGCTAGACTTGTGAACATTACTTGAGCTTGTCATTTGAACTCAATCATGAATTTGTGGACTTGGACTTGAATTCATATTTGAACATAAAATGACTTATAAAATATTTGAATTTAAGTAAATCAAGATTTAATACATACTTGAGCTTGCAAATGAATACATGTAAAATTTGTAAGCCAATAGATTTTGCAAGTGTCATTCACTTAATGATGAGGATGATGCCATTTGATGTAAACCTTCATGCAAATGACAATGATGGGATTGTGGCATTCATCCTAGTTCATGCAAATAGTAGATGATAATTTTGATCGTCTAACTAA
>NW_021571582.1:0-318 GCF_001605985.2 Dendrobium catenatum
ATTGAGAAACACATAGGACTTCACTTGAGAATTTGCACACGCCTTCTATCTGCTTGTATGAGTATTACAGATCCGATGGGGTGTTATTACACTATGGTTGGCCCATTGCTTTGTACAGGTAGATTGTTGTGCACTAACTATTCTTCTGCTATTGCAAGTAGATAACTTCATTCACAGCAGTTTTCTTGTACTCGCTCACATATAGCCTATTGTATGCACAACAAGTTTCCTATAGCAGCTCATAAGCATTTGCATTTGATGTAATCACTTTGCATTTTTCATGTGGACAACACATTGGATGTATAACGGGTCTTCTAC
>NW_021571583.1:0-343 GCF_001605985.2 Dendrobium catenatum
GTAACAACAGAGTTCCCCCTGACACCGAAACTCTGCCCAAGTTATACCGGAGTTCTCCTCAGCCACCAACAAACGTCGGACTTCTACCTGACACCAGACCTTCACTCATTGCCAAGTTTCTACCCGACGCCAGACTTCTACCGGTTATCGGACTTTCATTGGACATCTATCCGAAAATGGATTTCTTTTCATTGTTGGACTTCTACTTGACGCCGTACTTCTGACCTTCATCGTCAGACACAGTCCTTTCAACCTCTGTTGCCAGCCGACTACGGTTCTCCTGACTTACGTCGCCCACCGACTACAGTCTTTCCGACCTCCGTCGCCCGCCTACTATGGTTCT
>NW_021571584.1:0-1214 GCF_001605985.2 Dendrobium catenatum
CCTTTTGTCCTCTTATCCTGCATCTCCTTCTCTGTCATCCTCTTGAAATTTTCCCCACTCCCTCCTATTGGCTTCTCCCGGGTGGTCTCATTAATGTTGCTTGATGCAGGCCCCTTGGGTGCTAGAAAAGTGGTCATCGTCCTGTAAGAGCCTCCTGAGCAGTTTCCTCGAGCTCCTCTTTCAGACTTCTTCTGGTTTTCCACCAACTGGGCCAACTCCATGGCCTTGCCTAGATTCTTTGGCTCCAACTCTCTGACTGTTATTCTTACCTCCGGTTTCAGCCCCTTCATGAAATTCCCTTCCAGGGCTGACTCAGAGATATGGTCCAGCCTACTAGCAAGATAATCGAACCTTTCCCGGTAACTGCCACCGTGCCTTCCTGAGTAAGGGCAAAGAATTTCCCATAGAAGTCTCCTCCCTCATCTGCTCGGAAACGCTCTAATAAGCATTCTTTGAACTCCCGCCAACTCCGGATAGGCTCTCATCTGTCACACCACTGATATCAGGCTAAGGCTTTTCCCTCTAAGCACATTCCCGCCGCTGTCAATTTCTCCTCCTCCGTCAGCCCATTGACAGCAAAATATCGCTCCACCTTATAAATCCACCCATGGCCATCCTCACCCTCAAAGATGGGCATCTTCAGCTTCCTCACTTTTGGATCTCCTCCGTTTCCACTGACTCCTCCATAACCTCCCATTCCTCGAAGAGGAAGAGCTCCCTAAGTGTCCCGATCATCCCTCCGACGATTATACTCGAACCTCTCTTCATACTCTCCCCTTCTTCCTTAAAAATAATCACCTCGACGCTGAATTCCTTCAAATTCAGCACCTCGACGATGAAATTCCTCCCTTCTTCCTTTAAAATCAGCCCCTCGACGCTGAATTCCTTCGAATTCAGCACCTCGGTGATTAAATTCCTCCCATATTCCTTCAAAATAAGCCCCTCGACGCTGAATTCTTTCGAATTCAGCACCTCGGCAATGGAATTCCTCTCTTCCCTCCTTCAAAATTAGCACCTCGACGCTGGATTCTTTCAAATTCAGCACCTGGGCGATGAAATTCTTCTCTTCTTCAGACAAAATCAGCATCCCGTTTGTCGTGTCCCCTACTCATCTCTTCTCTAGAAAGCGGTTCCAGAGGGGGCATGTCGTTCTCCTCTTCCAGGATCTCTACCTCTAAATTCCTCCTCCCCCGCAACGGGTTCGGATTTCCTCC
>NW_021571585.1:0-275 GCF_001605985.2 Dendrobium catenatum
ATAATAGTAACTATAGAGCTGTAAACATAAACTGGAATACTCACAATGTGTAAAAGATAGAAACAAAAATAAGCAAAACATAAAACAAAGGCAACACAAATGAAGAAACAAGTGCTAACGAAGGACTGGATTTAGGGGTGTAAACGAGTCGAGTTTTAAAACTAACGAGCTCAGCTTGTTTGTCGGAAAGCGAGCTCAAGCTAGAGTCAATCTAAAAAAATGAGCTCAAACTCGAGCTCGTCCCATTAAAATCGAGTTCGAGCCGGCTCGCGAGC
>NW_021571586.1:0-286 GCF_001605985.2 Dendrobium catenatum
GAATAAGAAGTTGAGAACTTATCCTTCGGAGCAAGCTGAATTGCGATTGCATCTTTAAGACATGCTTTAACATTTTCCCACCCATATTTTTGTGAGGAAATTTTAGACTGCTGAACTCTTTGTATAAGTGATAAATTTATCAATCACTTGCGTTCTTTGAGTTTTTACAGAGAGAACATTATTCACTAAGAATGTTGTTCGGTGATGTTGACCTTTGTAAAAGGGCTCGAGAGAATCCACTAAAGATTCGAGACCTATCCGAGGTTGTATGTCGGAGCCTTTGCTC
>NW_021571587.1:0-255 GCF_001605985.2 Dendrobium catenatum
GGTTAGGCCGATGTTTATTTCCTTACTGCATTGTGATGAGCTTTCTCGGTTTTCACTGCATGTTGGTTGTAAAATTGTTGGTGTATTTGCTTACTTACTTTTACTGCACTCTGTGATGTAATTTGATTGACGGTTAGATTACCCATAAGTTAGGAGCAATTTGGTTGTTAACAGAATTTTTTGCAGGTGGCCACACTCATGCAGGGCAGAAAAAAGGGGGCTAATTAATCAATAACTTTATAAAAATGCTACATG
>NW_021571588.1:0-1009 GCF_001605985.2 Dendrobium catenatum
GAGTATTACAGTAATACTAAGTGGCTCTCCTTTTGCTCCCTTAGTAAGGCAGATAAGCCTTTACAAACTCTCTTTCACTAACCCGATGCGATAGAGGATTGAAGCTCCTTTCACAGGCAAAGAACCTTGACTCCTTTTTCTCCCTCCTAGAGAAGGAAGAGAACCTCAACTCCTTTTTATCCCTCAAGAAGAAGGCAGAGAACCTCAAGGACTGGACTAAGAAGCCTCTTTTCCTAGAGAGCTTCCCATATGACTCGCTAAGGCCACAAGAGGAGCAAGCATGCAGCTAGCCTGGAGTAACCGTGTGATCCCTTCATACTACTTCTCCCTCGTGCTCAAGCTCACCTTCTCCTTCCTCTCATAACTTTGATTTTCTTTAAAAGCTCCCTCTTAGAGTTACTACTTCAGTCATGTTCCTCGCTTCTTTTTTGGTTAGAATAAAGGTTAAAGAATTATTTTTATAATAGGTTTCAAAAAACTCTAAAAATTCAAGTTGGTCATCAATGTTTGTATAGTATGATCCAAGTTCGTATAGTACAATCAGTTCAAAAATAGTCATGTCCAGTATGATGTAAACAATCATTCAAATAAACTATTTAATTTTTATGAACACATCATATAGTATGATCCAGATATCATCTAGTAAAAAATTAAAGAAACTAAAAAATTGTTTACACTATAATGTGGTATGACTCAAGAAAATAAACAATTAAAAAACTAAAATGCACACTCTTTTTACTTGACATCCTAACTTACCCAATCTTGAATTTTTAATCTTCTTGAGTATTGTACTTGTAATCGTTAGTGCACAAAACAAAACCAATATCCAACATATTTTTTGAGAATGTATAATTCAATCAATAAGATTTATCATCATCAAAATCACAAGCTAAGTATCCTAGATTTGCAACAAAACTTTCACTAGTTCACCATTATTTGTACTAGTTTTCTTATTTTATCCTTCATAAATTTAAGTGTAAGATTGTAATCAGATTCTAAGCTTTTGATT
>NW_021571589.1:0-230 GCF_001605985.2 Dendrobium catenatum
GATGTTTCTTTTTATTGCATACAAAGTCACACCTCCTAGTCGTTCTTCTGGTTCGCATTCGAGGTCACATTTGAAGTCACACCTCCTCACCATTCTTTTGTCGCATTCAAAGTCACACCTCCTTGCCATTTTTTTGTTGCATCCGAAGTCACAACACCTTCGCCCTCCGACGGAAGCTTAGTCGTTGTGAAGGTCACTACAGGAAAAATGGCTATTACCGGCGGTTCCAA
>NW_021571590.1:0-216 GCF_001605985.2 Dendrobium catenatum
GCAATATAAGATGTCTTAGTTTACAAAAGAGGGATAATTAAGTTATTATTAATGAAAGTGATTAGTTATGTTGCGTCCTGGAGTATTCGCGGCGGTAGAGAAATATAAAGTTTATCGTCTTAGTGTTATACGAAAATCCGGCACGCAATCAGATAAGGAGATAGGGTCTTGCATTTATCAGACACCAAGATTTTTACGTGGAAAACCCCTTAAAAG
>NW_021571591.1:0-249 GCF_001605985.2 Dendrobium catenatum
TTCTCATCCATGGAAGGGTCGGTAGAGGTAAGGAGTTACCTTTTGGTTGTGGTTCTTTGCCAGCTTCAGGAAGAAGCAAAAGGAGGTAGGTTCTCTGCCTTGCCGGGGTGGCAAAAAGGAGGTTCTTGTGAGGGCTTCTCCGCCTAGTCGTGGGTGTTGACCTCTACTTATATGGCATGGTTAATGCGAGGAAATGATATGCTAATTGATTCTGATAAATAAGACATCGCTCAAAATGAAGATCGGAAT
>NW_021571592.1:0-348 GCF_001605985.2 Dendrobium catenatum
GGCTCAACTCAATCGGAGTGAATGAACGGCATGGAGATTTGGACTTCATAAGCTTTGATTAGCGATGATTGGTTATCAGATATTATCGAAGATTGCATTTTAAAAATTTGGCTAAGTCTTGGATTTTTGATGAAATTCCGGTAGCGTTCCGGAGTCCCGTCCCCTACACCGAGAGGTAAGGAGGGCATTTACCCTTGCAAGTCCGCTCGGCCAGAGTGAATCAACGGCCAGGGTTTTCAGGATGTTGTTGGGTCCCAGAATTGATCTTTAGAAGCTCCAATTTATGATGATTTATTCCAGATAATTGGATATCAGTTGCTTGTATAAATTTTAACTAAGTACCAAAAT
>NW_021571593.1:0-564 GCF_001605985.2 Dendrobium catenatum
ACTTTTCAACTGGGCGCGGCCCGTGATTTTTTCCCTTTTTCGGATTTTCCATGTAAAAATCCTGGTATTTATTTTCCTTTCCTGTTTGTGTGTTGAATATTCGTGCAAAGCTCAGACGAAAATTTTCTAACTCTACCGCCGCGTATACTCTAGCCCGCAACAATACTCATTTCGTTTTCTATCTCTTAGTATAAAACTACTCATTGACCTCAGCTTTCTCATATTTGCAACAAATCTTTATTTCAAATTTTTTTTTCTACTAAATTTTCTTAAGAAATTACCTTCCCAATAATTATTTTAATTTTAATTTTATAAAAAATTTTAATAAATAAATTATTGAAAGTAGAAAAAAATTATTCAATTTTTCTTTAAATAAATATTATTTTCTTACGACCATCATAAAAGTCATAAAAATCGCAAAACTAAATTATTAAAGAAAATACATTCTCTTTCGAATATACCATTTTTTTTAATAAAAAAACAAAATACAATTTTTTTTTTGTACAGGTGGACCCCACCCGCATGCCTACACGCCACCATTTGATCCCAATTCCCAAATCATTT
>NW_021571594.1:0-433 GCF_001605985.2 Dendrobium catenatum
GGCTCTGTCAGTTTCATACAGATGGGATATGTCTCTAGAGCCAACCCTCTAAATTTGAGCTCATTCTGAGGTCTCTAACCCCAGAAACTAAATCCAAATCCAAAGGCTGTAAAACCTTCAAATATTTACAGCCTATGCCACTGGACCTGTCATCCAGTAGATCCTGACCCTGGAACCTTCATCAAAGTCTGCAATCACTTCCATACCATCAATCATGATATGTTGATCAATAAACTGCATTTTTCTGGACTCAATTCTACCCTCAGTGGACCTGAGATTAAAATGACTAAAATGCCCCTAAGGGGTGCAAATAGTCATTTTTAACCAAATGATCCCCAAATTGAATGTAACCACCTCCAGCAAATTTCAAATGACATTTCAAACCTGTTAGACTCCTTTCCAGACTCTGGGTCAACCTGGTTGACCAAGTCAA
>NW_021571595.1:0-984 GCF_001605985.2 Dendrobium catenatum
CATTTATTAAATTTTCTGTGAACGGTACATTATAAAAAAAATGAAATAAAAATTTTATTTCATACCTGATAATTATTTTGGGTTTTACATGCACAGGGTAACCATTTTCCTAGGCTTATAGTTGCTTAGGCAAATATTTCCTACTGTTACCAATAATGCTACTTGATGCCGAACCGACTCTTTCCCTTTGAAAACACTTTCCTGTTTCGTGTTTCATGCGACTCTACGCATCCAGCCCTGTAACTGAGTTTGGTCTGTAGCGAACTTATTCCTGTGGCAATATTTTAGTGCCTAGCAGAGTTCTGCCCTTCCTGTAGCCGTTCTTATAGTCACTGAAGTCAATTTTGAAGCTTCAGGGGTTCCTCATCGGATTCTTAGTATTTGGTTTGATTCTTACATCTCATGCCACTATTCCTCCAGTCGAGCATTGTTATTCGATGGTTTCAGCGACATGTCTTAGTTAAATAGTCTAAATTTTTCTTCCTCTCCCCTCTTCTTTTTCTTCCTTATCTTCCTTTCTTGTGTCCCCCTTCATTGAAGAATGAGGGCCCTATTTATATTTTTTTGTGAGTGACATGATCAGTAAAGTGGAGGTTTGCGTTAGGTAGTCGACAACAATCGTAAAACTTATTGATGTGAAACGTACATGCGAAGATGAGTTTCATAATGAATTTGCACGTTTAATTTTAGGGAGAACAAATAATTATATCTTTATAATGATTTGAACGACGATATAAAACATTAATATCGGAAAAACAAGCTTACGGTTGAATCACTCACGTAAGAGTTAAGATCATATAACAATCAAGTCAATCTAATGTTGCGTACACGAATGGTTTTTCCACAAATATCCCTAGACTAACAATGAGATTAATCACTAGAAGTGTCCACTCACTCAACTCTCTAATTCACTATGCTTTAGCAGAGACCGGAGAAGCGTCAACTTAATCGTCATGAATTTACTAGGCCACAATTGAGAAGCGC
>NW_021571596.1:0-905 GCF_001605985.2 Dendrobium catenatum
AACCGTCGGTATATTACTGGCGGTGTAAGGAAATTACCGTCAGCTTATCTTTAGCCGTCTGGTATCGTCATTTATGGCGGCCAAACCGCCAGTTGGCCACCGGAAACCTGTAGCACCTCATTCCCTCTATTTGAGGGAGGTTCACCCTAAACTCTATACCTACAGAAATAGTAATACATAATAAGATATTTTGGGCAATACGCCGCTATATTCATTACAGCTATATACATAACCACAAATTTAATAAACAAGTTTACAATCAAACATTATGAAATTATAAATAAGTTTATCAAACATAAAACAAGTTCACCAAGTTTTATTCAATAAGGTTACAATCATAAGTTCACAAATTCTAAATACAATCATCAAAAATAAAAAAGATCTAATCCTCAGCTGTATCCTCATTGTCTGGAGATGGCTGCTCCTCTTGCTCCTTCTTCCTTTGATTTTCAACTCTGTAAGATTGCAGCTCTGCTTGCATTTCATTTTGAACCTTTCTCATTTTTTTAATCTCTCTAGATTGAATCCTTCTCATCTCTTCAATCTTCCTAGTCAGCGCTGCAACCCTCTCGTTTACAGATTCTTCAGCTCCACTTGGATCATGAAATGCAAAGGTGGATGAACTGCCCTCAATAGCATAAGCCTGTGAACCCATGCCATATACCCTCCCCCTCTGTCTTCTACCAACAACATCTGATCATGTATGATACTCAGAAATATGGACCGACCCTGAAGATGATCCCTCGCTAGTGGACTGCCGACTTTCTCTAACTTGTACAAAATCTTCCTGCGAGTTACAATTAGTTTTATGAAAATAAATTTTTATTATAAAACTTCAAAAATTTTTACTCACATGAGCCTTTTTAGCCTTCTCATCAACCCACTAATGATCAGCTTGATGTTGA
>NW_021571597.1:0-239 GCF_001605985.2 Dendrobium catenatum
ATATATGTGTGTGTGTGATTTTTTTATGTGATATTTTATTTTTTTTATGAAATGTCTAAAAAGGGATTATTTGCTGAGAAAATAATATTGTGTAAAATGAATGCAGTGTAAAATGAATATTTTAAAATTATTTGGATGAATGTAAGTTAAATGCAGGTAAATGATATTTTTTTGTTAGAAATAGTGAATGTATCGTAAAGTCTAAAATGATGACAGTCGGTGGCGAGCGACAGTGGCAG
>NW_021571598.1:0-281 GCF_001605985.2 Dendrobium catenatum
GTATAACCGGCTTTATAAAAAAATGCAACCATCACAAACGAACTCTTTTGCTTGGGACAGTTTTTTTTTATGCTTTTAAAAGCATCATTTTAGTACAAAAATTTAATTTTTTTTAATTAGAAAGTTGCTTTAAGAAGTTTTAAGAAAGTCATCCCAAGTGAAGCCCAAGGTTTCATTAATCGGGACGACTTTCTTACTGCTTTCCAAAGCAATTTTCTAACACAAAAATTTTTGTACTAAAAAATTTAGTTAGAAAACAATAAGAAATTTGCCTCAAACGA
>NW_021571599.1:0-210 GCF_001605985.2 Dendrobium catenatum
AGAAGTGTTGAAAAAATATTTGAGAAGTTTTTTCCCCATTGCTGTATTGATTTTACATTTTTTGCTATCACAGTCATTTGTTGTTATCCCCCTCTAATCGAAACAAAAATTCCATTCTTTACCTTGGATTGTGAAGATAGCGTTATCCCCCTCCTCCTTTGCAGATCAGAATTTAAGTCCGGAGGTGGAACAGGGTCGAATTGGGAGAAA
>NW_021571600.1:0-1426 GCF_001605985.2 Dendrobium catenatum
GGTTATAACCAAATCAAGATGGCCCCAGAAGATGAGACAAATACTGCGTTAAGAACCCCTATTGGAATCTTTTGTTATAAGGTGATTCCATTTTGCTTAACGAATGCCGGAGCAACCTACCAACGGGCCATGACCCATATCTTTGACGACTTAATTCATAATCAAGTTGAGTGCTATATTGATGATTTAGTTGTCAAGAGCAAGGTCAAAGAGGCTCACCTGTTTGACTTAAGAGTTGTATTTGAACGGTTGCGCCCTGTTGGCTCAAGTCAATGACGAAGGGAAATAGAATGCTCTCTATTACCTTAGTCGAAGACTTCTTCCTACTGAAATTTGATATCCATCAATTGAGAAGTATTGTCTTGCTTTGGTTTTTGCGGCTCAGAAACTGAGGCACTACAAGCTCTCCCACTCAATCAGCTTGATTTCAAGAGTTAATCCTTTGCAATATCTTATGACCCGAACTACATTGTCAGGACGTTAAGCCCGTTGGTTTATGATATTACTACAATTTGAGATTACTTTCATTCCTCTTCGTGCTGTGAAAGGACAAGTCGTCGCCTATTTTCTGGAAGCACACCCGCTGCCGGTAGATTCTCCTTCGAACGATGATTTTCCCGACGAACAAATCATGAGTTTGAGGGAATCTGGCGAGGCCGTCTGGGAATTTTATTTTGATGGAGCAGCATCCTCTCGTAGGAATGCAACCCAACAATCTGTAATTCCTAGAAAGGCTGGGGTCGGTCTAATTTTCATAACGCCGGAAAAAGGAATGATGCATTTTTCCTACCATTTATCGGAGCCCTGCACAAATAACGAAGCTGAATACGAAGCTCTGATAACCGGTTTGGAACTTGCAATTCTAATGGAAATTAAAGAGATTAAGATCTTTGGATATTCCCAGTTGGTGATTAACTAAGTGGCCGGAACTTATAAAGTCTTGAATCCTAATCTCCTAAGATACCACCAGTACACACTTCACTTGTTGGAACAAATTCCTACCGCCACTTTGTATAGGGTTCCCCGTGGAAGAAATTATGCGATGGATGCCTTAGAAAAACTTGCAAAGGAATTTGCATGTCCTCAGGAGGATTCCATCCCTATAGAGATTCAGGGTCGTAAAGCCCTCTCTCTTATAGATTTGGAACACATTAGTAAAACTCCCCTTCAGATCCTTTCTACCTCTTCGACAACCAACGAAGAAGGCGATTGGAGATGACCCTTAATCGACTACCTTAAAGAAGGGAAGCTTCCCCAGGATAAATCACTCTCCAACCAAATTAAGAAACGTGCCCTATCATATGCACTAGTCAACAATTTGTTCTACCGTCGGTCCTTCGATCACATGTGGCTGCGCTGTTTGGACCAGCGAGAAGCCCTGAAGATTGTTAATGAGGTTCATTCAGGACTATGCGGTGCACATCAA
>NW_021571601.1:0-265 GCF_001605985.2 Dendrobium catenatum
TAATCTAGAAAATTCATAAAACTCAAAATTGTTTTAAAACTCCAAAAATGTTTAATTAACTTTAAAACCAGTAATCAACCAACCTTATTTAAAATTCATTAACCATCAAACTTTAACCAAATCAAAATACTTAATCATATCGGGTACCACTGGGTAACCTAGGCCTACGAGGTTATTAACTTAGCCCTAAGGATGGTGAAATAAACTTCACAGCCTCGGTGAGCAACAAAGGTGGTATCCAACCAACAATTAAAATCAACCTTAA
>NW_021571602.1:0-280 GCF_001605985.2 Dendrobium catenatum
GGTCTGGCTGCACTTGCCATTATGTTTCTTTGCATGACGAAGATGGCTTCATTTGAGACGGCTTTCTTACTGTTTCTTAAGACATCTTTTTAATATAAAAAAGTTGTACTAAAAAGTTGTTCTAAATGAATCCTAAGTCGGTTTTGAACATATTCATAAAAATTATTAAAGATTGTTGAGGCATTTGCTATTTGTGCATGACAATTGTGATAGATTATATTGCAATTCAAGTTAGTGAAACTTGGAATAATAGAGCAAACATTTATAATACATAGATTTA
>NW_021571603.1:0-216 GCF_001605985.2 Dendrobium catenatum
GTTTAAAGGAAAGCCCGTCGGCCCACCATCCTGTACTGGTCAATTGAATCTCCAACCAACGTTCAACCAGGTTCCACTTGTGTTCCAGTATCAATAATCAATCAATAATCAATTCAATAGTTAATATTAAAGCAATCATATCAATATTCACATTCATATCTATTCAATCTATCAATCTAAGACAAATCAGAAATCCTACGAAAATTTGACAGAGTA
>NW_021571604.1:0-960 GCF_001605985.2 Dendrobium catenatum
TTCCCCCTTTGCCGCCGGCCATCTCAGAATTTCCTCCTCATTATGATGATTTCAATCACCATAATGACTTCTTAATTTAGCTCAAGTATGAGAGGGAAAATTTGAATTAATTTGAAATAATTTGAATTTCAAATTCAAATTTCAAATTCTTTTCATATAGGGAATTCTAAATTAGGAAAGTATCAATCATGAATTCAATTTCAAAATAAATCAAATTTGATTTATTATTCCCTTTCCATTTAAATAGCCAGATTCTTGGACAGGCGCCATATGTTATCCTGAGTAGTGGAGCTTGAAAGCTACTATCCAGAAGCCTACGAGTTGCTGTCCAGAACTCCCAAGACCCAAAACCTGCTGTCCAGACTTCTATGGGTGCTGACCAGAGATTTTGGCTTGCAATCCAGAACATTTCAGCAAAGTATTGTGCTGTCCAGCCCACCAGAGAAGGGCTGACTGCTATCCAATAGCAATCAAGAGGTCCATGTTGTCTTCCCATTGGGTAAACTCTCCATCCAAATCTCTTATTTTCCTAGTCCACTTCTCGCTAGTGATTATTTTGGATTCATAAAGTTCATGTTAATTATCTTCTGCTAAAACTTAGTAAGCTAGAGAGTTAAGTGAGGGATCCTTGCATTGTGGTTAATCTTATTGTTAATCTAGGGATCTCTTGTTGAAAACCATCCATGTATGAAACATTAGATTAACTTGATTGTTTTCTGGTCTTAACTTTACGCGCGTGATTCGGCCTAAGCTTGTCTTACCGGTCTTTGTATTTTATTGCTTCTTTTAAATTCACCATTAAGATATAATTATTTGTTCTAGAAATATTAAACGTGCAAATTCCTTTAAGCAATTCATGCATGCAATTATGTTTCACATCACAAATACTTTCCTTATTTAAAATCCAAATAAGGAAAGTTTTAGTCATGAATCCGATTTAACAATAAATTAAATTGGATT
>NW_021571605.1:0-11446 GCF_001605985.2 Dendrobium catenatum
CTGAGCTTGACGTTGTAGTCCCAAGTTAGATGGGGTAAGAACCTTGCTCAATATAAATTTAAACACAATAAGAATACCCAATACAAAAGGAGTGATCACACTATTCTTCAAAAAGTATCTCAAACAAGGTACCAATCAGTTCAATATTTTGCATAGAGAAGGAATTAAATGACTTAGCAGTTTTACGAATATCGCTCAAAGCAGGTGAAAACATTTAAGCTCAACGCAGCTATACTATCTTGAGAAGTGCAGTTGAGTGCTTAGCTAGTGTTTCACATAGTCCTTTAAGTCTTTCATAGGTAACAAATCTGAATCATGACTCCTTAATTTGCCTGAATTTTTATCTTCACATCACTGTCATTTCCAAAATGGAGATCTCCAAATCTTTGCCTTTTGTTACATTTTCACCCTTCAGTGACACATGACTCATCATCTGAACCGAGATTCTAACTCGATAGTGTATCGTAAGGTTTTGCTTTTGTTACTTCAACATTGCCGCTTTCCATGATCTTTGCCATCCTCTGCCTCACCTCGCCCTCTTGGTCATTCCTACCACTCTTTGTGAGGAGGAGGAGCAGGATGCCAACGAATGCATTCTTCGAGGCAGGGATATTTCTTCATTTCTTTTTTTCTATTTTTTTCTTTTTCATTTTTCCTTTTCAAATGCAATTTCATTTTTGGCCAATAAGATCTTGAAATAACTTTTATTTTTACAGGCAAATAAATTAGGCGCAATTACTTCTAAATCCAGCTCTTCATATGAATTGAGAATGGTTGATAAGTCTCCCTTTATTACATTTGCTCAAATACCATACTCGGATGTACTTGATTTGCAGCTGATTGTGATGAGTGAACCATCCTAAATTCGTGAAAGCCAGGGGCTACCTGAAAGAGAGCATTAAAGGATGTTTGGAGCGTCTATAAATGAGAACTTAGCTACAGTTTTAAAATCTTTTTATCTACCAACACAAGTAACTGAACCCAAAGCCCTCTCTGCCATTTTCGTTAAAACCTCAGTAAGATTCATCTTGTCTCGAGCTGAGCTTACGGACGTCTATTGCTCAAATAGGCAAGAGTTCTTAAGTCATAATACCTTAAGCTGACATGCCATCCAGATCACAAGGCATACGTGAGCAATCTGAAATGATATCTATGTTCACTGTCATATGTCATAAGTAGGACGTTGTGATCAGCTGTTTCCTAAAATAGCAGAATCTTCCATCAGAAAAGGAAACTTTCAGGAACTCCTGCTGGAGACAAAGAGCTTCATTCAGTGTGCATGCGTGTAACTGGAGCCATGCAAAATTATCGGATCGAACAGCTTTGATTAGCGGCTCCCTCATTTCTTTGGAAAGAATCAAGGCATCTAAATGCTCAGTTTGGCAGGTCTTCCTGAGATGAGCTAAGACATCTGTAACGACCTTGGGCATTTTCTACTCTCAATTGGATTTGAAAAGGAACGGGTTAGTGGAAGAGAAGATCATGATCGTCATCAACTAACTTTTACCGTATATATCTTCAGAAAGAAGTTGAGGTGGTACAAACTTTACCACTACGAAAGCTTAGTGATTTCCACTATCTTCTTCAGAAGAAGCAGACAAGGCAGGGTATTATCTTTCTTCGAACCTCAGCTATTCTGATTTAGTTTCATATTAAAATTATCAGGAATCAGAATACATCTCGCTTATTCAATAACAGAATAGGCATACCTGCAAATCAAGGAGCAGGGACAATTCACTATCTGAATCATAAACCAAGGAGAATGTTTTAATTCTTCAAAATTAAATTGATCATGCAAAGAATCATTTTCCCAGGTTATATTTTTCAAGTCAATCGTAACATCGAGATATATCGAAAAACAAATAGTCGAAAAAGCAGAAATCCTTTCATTGATTTAAACATACTCACACTTATGAATAACAAAAGTCATCTAAGTAAGAGGATTGAGGATTAACAGTCTCCCCATCCGGAAAACACAACTCTAACTATGAGGTACATCACAATCACACTACTAACAAAGCACAAAAAAGATCTTTCTGTGTCCCTCTTCTCCTGAAACTAAATAGGACCCTGGCTGACTCGGGCTACCTTAAGCTCTAAAGGTGGAGTCCAATCTACCTGCATCATCTCTGTACTATCGAATCCAACCTGGAGTAGGCCTGTTCTGAGCTCCAAGAACCCCTCCTGAAGAGAGAAAAGGTAAAGTTTATGTAAGAAATTTCTTTGAAAAGAGATTACAAACATATATGCCTAAGGGAATTAGAATTGAAAAAAGAGTAGAACGATAGGCTTCACTAGTTCACACATCTTAGCTGATCCTCTCCCCGGGAATCCACTAAGTATTCCTTGGGAATCGATATACTGCCTCTAATTTCTATGATTTCTGTCCAAGACATTCTTTAAAAGTAGATGCAATCTTCAAGTTGATGGCCAACGATCTGATGGTAAGGGACGAATTATTACTGATCTGAACTTACCACACTTCTTTGGCCCTTCTAGGTGCAAGGTAACTTTGAAGTCTGGCTATTTTCAGAGTATTCTTGAAGATCTTCTTTCAAAGTCCTCCTTCCTACAAATGAGTAAGTCTTACCAATCCAATTGCATTGAACTTTTCCCACTTTCCTTTTTTTCTCTCTTGAGAGTTAAGGTAAGCGTTGTTGAATTAGGTTGATCTTGAATCGATAGTGGAGGTGAGTATAGGCGCTGTGGTCCTTTGATACTTGCTGATGTAAAAACTGAGGAGGCGAATCTTCTGTCTAACTTTATTAGCTTGTTTTCCCTTATCTTCACAAGCTGACACCGTCCCTAGATTTTCTTTTCAAAGACCTTCTTGGGTTATCAGCTCTCTTAGGTCTGAAAGGAGGACTGAATCAACTAAGAAAGAGAGAGCTGGAGCTTCTTCTTGTAGACTGGAGGCCTTATTGAGCAATTTTTCACAAAATTTTTAAATGGTAAAAACCCTTTCAAAAGAACAGGCATACGGTCCAAATTGAATGTATTTTTAGATAGAATCTCAATTGATTGTTGCTGTTGCAATTTGAGGTGCACTTATGCTCAAGTTCTCCATCTAAAGATATTAGTCAACTAGCCTGTTTCTCACAGGATCTGTTTTCTATTACCCAAGATTCCCCAACTGTAACATGGTGCTGACTGCCTGCAAAATCTCTTAACAAAATCGTTTTCTAACTCTGTGAAAACGTGTAGTTGTACACATTTGGACGATCCTGATACCAATCAAATGCTTACGACCTGACAGCTTACAAACTGTCTGAAAAGCAAAAGCATCCTTCCACTAACCGCTTGCAAAAAACTGGTTCCTACAAAGTAGCTAGTGTCCTGCTCTTGGGTTTCAGTACCATCAAAGATCCTTGAAGGGGAGGCAAAACTCCACTTTGGGTATGGAGACATCATCAAACTCCTCTTGGCTAGGGTCTACCCTTTGGAGTATAATGACGAGCATCTGAGACATCTGCTAAATGGCCTCCCCTTACAATGGTTTACTACCATTTACTTAACTCTTTGGATGAGAACTTTAGTTTCTGGATCTTGCCTGGTGTTCTTTCTATAGTCTCATCATGTTTCTTTCTACCACATCCTGATACAGAAATGAGGATTAGTATTTAGCACAACCGCTTCTCAGTAGTAACGTAGAAGGACAATCTCACTTTATGAAGATGAAGGATCAGACGCATGAGAAAGGCTGATCCATGTGTCTATCATATCTCTTCTCACAATACTTGTAAAATCCTCCTCTTGTCAGTGTTTCTGTGATTCAATTTCTGTACAAGCGTTGAGTAATCCAGAGTCTCTCTAGGCGCTTCATTGCCTTCTCTAGCAAGCTGTCAAACATCTTGTAATTACAAGAGTCTTTCAATAGTTTCTGCTAATTGATAAGATGTGTTCATGTTTTCTAGAGGACATTAAACGAACCAGGCTCTTAGTTAAGTCATGGACCAAACTATCACTTCATATCGTCCATCTAAAGCGTCAAACCATGAGTTCACAAGTTTGCCTATCTCAAACAACTCCACTCGACTTTACTGAATATCTTCGTACCTTTTTGTGAGTTGCGCGAGCTGATCATAACTCCTCTCTCAGGTAAGAGTCTTCCACGAATATTAAGGTCACCTTGGCTGTGTAATCAGTCAGGACATCACGATTTCAGCAAGTCCATGGAGTATTTAGAGATCAATCAGAAAATCTCATAGTCTTAGTCTCACTGCGCGCTCCATGCAATCTCATCAAGATTCACGTCTTATCGGCTATGTTCAGTGAAGCTATCTAAACGTAGAAGTAGCTTTTATCCCCATTTTGCATCTCCTTAATGACATGGATCTTGCTATTCCAGTTGACGAGAGATTGATTATAGGTCTGTCCATATACCGCTATACTTCTACATCAGGTCATAAGAAGATAGGAGTAAGAACCGAAGAGTTGGAAAAATGCTCGTATTCAAATAATAGTCGGAGAAAGATGGAATGGTATGAGAACTACGTTGAATCACTTACTGAAAGATCTCTCTAGGTAGGGATGCAAGCACAGAGGCGGACATACCTGCATCGATCTGCACTATTCTGATGAACATGCTTATACTTTTCAATACATTCTGATGCAATGCAGTCAACACGAATTCCAACTGCTCTTGTTTCTCTCGTACTAGATCTCTGTATTGGCTCCCTAGAGAAGTGAGAACGATCAGTCCAAGGAGAGTCTAGAGTGGCTTAGTCGTTGAATTTCGATTTTTCTAGTCTCTACCCATATGCTCTGCTTTTAGACAGAGTCTCTAACTCTCGCCCCCGAACTAGCCTATTTACATAGTTTCTGACCTAAAGTTTACAATCTGGTCAAAATCACCATATAAATCTTGTATCCATGCTATTCATTTCCTGGTAAAAAATTCTCTTACTCTAGTTGTCTGCTGAGAGAGGATATCGCATCTTGCGGAGATACGGAAATCTTGCGGATTGTCCTCAACACCATACAGCCGTTTACCACATTTAGAGGAAGAATTTTTAAGGAAAATGAATGAGAAGACAGTTGTTTCCTTACTTTTGTTGTTATCAGTATAGGAGATGAGGAAGGGAAAAGAAGAACCTCAGGGAAAAGAGCGACCTGTAATGCCAAGTAACTTATGAAAAACATGGAGACTTTTCTACGAGCAGGGTAGGGGCTGATCGGAGCAATCAACCGCGCGAATCTTCTTCTCATCAGCAGCCCGGAAGAGAGAAGAATGAACTACTACCACTAAGATGTGAGAGAGGTTGGAGGATAAGCTAGTTTTTTGATTTTTTCCTGTTTTTCCATTTCTCCTTTTTATACGGACGATTCTTTATCCTTCTCTGAAGTCTAGTCTCATAATCGTCGATTAAATAGAAGATGATCCAATCTCAAACTGACGGGGCACTGAAGGGGATCTGAACTATTGCTACCAAACTGACTTGAGTTTCTGATCTTGACTAGATTGCTCAAATCCTAGTAAACACAGAGGGCCTAGGTCTACAGGGCAGTTTGAGCCCGCATCCCAAGTGAATTCTAGGATAGAGTTTCCTGACTTAGCAACTGCACTGGGTGGAACAATTGAACTCAGGTCCACTAACAGACAACTGCAAATCTCAAATCTGTTTCCAAACTTGCATTATACTACACCTCAACAAAATGGATTGTAACAGGTTCATGTTTGTCAGACAGGGAGAAAATGTATCGTTACCCGTCATTTTTCCTGAATTTAAAAAGATTTTTATTAACTTTTGAAAATTTATTTAAATTGTAAAAGTTTAATTATCAACTAAATAAACTAAATCCTATTCATTATAATATATATTGAGTATATACTATAATACATAATATTGAGATAAGGATGAATTTTATTTGTCGTTTAATTTCACTTCTGAAATTTTGGACCAGTGCTAATTCAAAACATCATATTTAAGCTACAAGAATAATGTAACTACAACGTTCGAATATTAACATGGAGATTACTTTAAATAGTCATTATAATAGAGCTCCTCGTTAATTTCTAACGGGTCCAAAATAAGACCTCTAAAAAAAATTTTTAATGATAAACACCGAACAAATTATTTCAAGAATGAAATGCAATAAGAAGAACCACGCAGAAGAAAGTAGTAACAACCCTAGCTAGCACCAGCTATACTAGCCCGATTAAAGGGTATAAAAACACTGCTAAAATCGGAGAGAGGATTGATCCCCAGTGCCGGAGTCACCAGAAAACCTTGGTGGGAAAAATTGTGTAGCACACGTAGATTTTAATTTCTCCTATTTATAATCGAATATTACATTGAGAATAATGTACAGTCTGAGAGGCCGACACAAGTATTCTACATGATCTATATCAAAATAGGTTTTTGAAAAATGATAATTTCTATAATCAAATTTCATAGTTCAAAGAGAGAATAAACATATCATTCGTCAAAAGTGACTGAAATTCTATAAATATGTTTAAAGATAAAATACGTTTTTTGAAAAAGCTCGTATTCATTCATTTATTAGATATGGCAGAGAAGAATATTATTCATCTTAAAAGTGACGAACATAACAATTCTTCAAGATATCCAAAAGCTAGGGGCAATGAGTTTTATTAAAATGTTTCATCATTCTAAGAACATTGAATATACAAAGTTATAAATTTTATATTATGGCGAAAAGATTCAATAACATTCGATAATATATAAAATACGGTTCATAACAAGTCTATTCTAAATGTAGAAATGAGGTTTTTTAAAAAAAAATATAACGTTCCCATAAAGATCTTCCCGTTGTTTTAATAAATGATAAAACAAGATTTATTTTAATCTGGTTCTCCAAATCCCCGTATAGTAGGCAAGTCCCAATATTTAATTACAGTCCTATGAGGAGGATACTCCTAAGAAAAACTCTGTTCGAAGTCACCAAAGGCGTAATTTACTGACACCAATAAACCTACTACAGATAGAGACAAGAAACAAGACAGCTAGGGATATTTCTACCAAAGTGAAAGGCTCAATGCATAACATTTATTAGCAAGTCCTAGTGAGAAAAGTAGGTAAGCCGGTTCTGAGAAGTTCTTCGAGGCAACCTACAGACACGTTTATTCTCCTATTGTTAGGTCTTTACATTTTAAGACGAATAATTATTGTCATACCAATTAAATCTCTAAAATATTTATTAGAAAATTTGGGATTATCACTAATCCCAGAGCGGTGAGAATTAAGATCTAAAAAGATATCTCCTTAAACCTAAATCTAATTTGAACTATAAAAAATAATTGACCAAACGCTAACTACATGGTAAGTGCAAAATCTAGTGACTACCACCGGCCTGAGAATTGGTGAGACAAGGGATTCGGTAACCGAGCCTGAGGAAGCGCTATTAGGAAAATCATCTTGAAATCCAGTCTTCTTGAGATGAAATAAGGGAATGTTTATTTAAGTTTAATGAATTAAGGACTGACAATTTAAGACGAGATTCCCAATGTAAAGTCCAGCCCGATTAAGACTATAAATAGATTCAGTAAAGGGTGATAATGGTTCTAGAAAATGCATGATATTAATTTTTTAGACTCTTTTTAATTGTATTCTAATGCAATGCATGCTATTGACTCGAATAGTATAAAAAGAGAATATGAAGCAAGTTTTTTAAAACTCAGGCTGTAGAGAAGAATATGGTTTTTTCCTAGAGATTGCACAACTATCCCCTTGAGCAGAACTGCACCCTCAAGGTAGGAGGTCAAAGTGGTCTGACCAAAACCCGCAGGCGTGGGAGGGATAAGATCCCTAACATGGTAGAGAAAGTATTAATATGCTATGCGACTCTCGGCGAGGCCGAGCTTACTTTGATCGCGGTCCAAAGACTTACATATGTAGACCTAAAATTTAATATAATTTGAAAATTACAAGACTAAGAAGAATTTTAAGCGTACCCTACGAAAAAAAAATCTCTTTGATTCGTATCTAGCTAAAAACAAAAATACGGCATGCAAGAAGTCTAAAAATAATTCTACTTGCGGACAACTGTAAACAATCAATTTTAATAATCCAAAATATAATGTCCAATGTCCAATGTCCATATAATTACATCCAGAATTTTACATAAAAGTAAAGTGGCCGGGCACCACTGACAACAAACCCGGATTCTAATCCTAAGAATGACGCAAGTGATTTTTAAACTGGGATATACTGTTCCTTGAATCTTTATTTCTTCGTCTTTTTTCTTTAATCTTCTCATTCTATCTTTTCTTCTTCTACGAACTTCTAGGATCCGCCGGTTTCTGGATATCCAAATGAAAAGAAACTTATCCCTAAAAGGGGTATTTTCTTTTCTATTTGGATATTGAATCATCCTAATTTGGCTTTCCAAATAAAAGAGAATAATCCTTTTAAGGTATATTCTCCTTTCTTTGGATTCCAAATTGGATGTGATATCCCACTTTCAAAATCACTTTCACAATTTTTTGACTTTTCAAATACATTTACATTACATTACATTTCACAGAAAGAAAAAGAAAAATCTAGACCACCTGCAGGGTTATCCTAAGCAGTTTATAATAAAATTCATCCCAAGCAGTTATATATTTACATTTAAATTAAATCAATTAACCACACTTGGCCACATTCCTTTTTATTAGGGGGCTAAGCAGCTGAAGCACCTGTAGCATTTTATAAAATTATTGAATAATTAGCCCCCCTTTTTCTGCCCTGCACGAGTGTGACCACCTGCAAAAAATTTTGTTAACAACCAGATCGCTCCTAACCTATGAGTAATCTAATCGTCAATCAAATCACATCACAGAGTATGGTAAAAGTAAGTAAATAAACACACCAACAATTTACAACCAGCATGCAATAAAACTAGAGAAAAAGCTCGTCATAGTGTAGTAAGGAAATAAACACCGGCCTAACCTAAAGCTAGAGTCGGTTGTCCTAGCAAACAATTCTAAGTGTGTGTATTAGAAAGTGTGGTTTTGATATATCCTAAATCAATTATTATTTAAAAAAATTTTTTTAGTTAATTAAATTTAATTATTTAAATAAATAAATAAAAATAAAATAAAATAATAATATAATAATAATAAATGAATGTCACTAAGTTTTCTATGTTATATATCTCTACCCTAAAGTGTACATGCATCCTAAGTCTAAGTTTTCTAAGACCCAGTCCTTAATTTTTGTCCTTAAGTGTCACTACTGTTGTATGGGATAAAAATTTGTTATTACTAACCCTTAGGACATTTCGTACATGTAAAGGGGTTTAGGGATCTAAGAGCAAAAAGTAATCCTAATTAAATTGAAGTTACTAAAGGGACCTAAAGGAATTGTTCACGCACACCACATCAAGGGGTCCCTAAAGGTTTTCTAAGTTTAGAAATACTCACAGTCACCGGGGGCTACGACCCGGTGGTTTCGCCCGTAGCACCTCTACCCGGTTGGATAGAGGCGACTGACGTCATTAGCTTCTTGTCCTTTTATTCCCTCGACCGGTACCATTCCTCGCAGTTCATGCCAATAAAGAAAAGAAAACAGGGAAAATAGGGATTAGAAAGCACATTTAATAATTAATAATAAAATAATTGAAATTTATTAAAAATAAAGGCGTACCTTTCTTCGGGCTTGGACACTGGCTTTGTTGCTTTGCTTTTGGAACCTTTACTTTTGGAAATACACTTGAACTCCACTTTTCAAAACACCCATAAGTTATATTTTTCAACCTTTTCAAATTTAATCTTTCAAAATCCTTACACTTTACATTTTTTTTTAAAACATCTTACCTCCTAAAACACACAATTTACTTCTTTTTCTACACATACAAATCACTTTTCCAACTTGTCATTTCATTTTACTTTTCAACAATTTCACATTCACTTTCAAAAATCATATACTTTTCATTTCCAAAATCACAATCATATGCTTTGTTTTTATTTTCTTTTCCAAAGCTCATATAATTCTACTTTCAAGATATACGATACTCTCTTTTCCAACATAGACTTTTCCATCATCACACATTTTTGCTTCTTAACAATCTAACTTCCAATTCCCTTTCAAATAATTTATTCTTCAACGCAAACACTTCCATATTTTTCACTATAGAATACCTTTCTACACATTTCAAATAAATTTATACACATACTACTTTTAACTTCCATAATCATCAATAGTGAAATGCTTATCACATATATTTCCAACCTTCATAAGAGACACAATTTTATCATTCCAAAATAATACGATATATCCCACTTTTCAAAACACACATGCACATGTCATGTTTCAAAAACATATATAGTTATTTTTCAAAGAAACATACACTTTCACTTTATTAAACCCACACATATTCCACTTTATATCTACACACAAAATGAAAATTTATATTTTTCCTTGCCAAACTAAATACTTTACTTTTCACTCAAACATACACTTTATAGATCGAATAGTTTTTCTTTTTCCAAACAAAACACATGATAATATAAAATACTTTGCAAATCTCCACTTACTCATGAGTTATTGTTAAAAGAGATTTTTTTTTTAATGCATTTCAATTTGATATAACTAAATAAATCACATCAAATTTCCTTCTTTAACATGTATATTTATTAAGTCAACGAGAAGAGACCATTTGATGAAATACGATTCTCCAATGAAATAGATTTTGATTAACGGATCATATTGAAGAATAATCAGGGATGCAAACCATCTCCACATTAAACATATAAACTTCGCAAACCCTGATATTTTAAATTTGACTATCAATCTTACAGTAATACAAACTTAACTCAAATTTTGCATATAAATAGATGAAGAGAAATATAACGTGCAATTATATTTTTCCTAGAACACAACAATTTATTAGTTACAAATACATGGTATCAAGATACAAACTTACACCTCTATATATTTACTGATTAGAAAGAAAAAGAGGATGGAGAAGAACAAATGACATGTAAAACATGCGCAAAATGAAATAGAAGCAATTATTATGTCCACTATCAAAATGCAAAAACAATAAGTTTAATATATATAATATATATAAATATATTTATATATATTACTATATAGTATATATTTCAACTAACTCTTCTCGATTTCTCTGTTTGCGCATGTTTATTAAAAGAGGGAAACATGAATGAATTTTATCTCGGATTTTGATCAAAAAGATCAAACTTGAACTCCTTGACATTTAGATTAAATCAAATAAGAATAAGCGAAGAAGAAGAAGGAGAGGATGTAGAAGAAATTACCTAAGATTATGAAGATCGTTGGTGTCTTCTAGGGCAGAGGAAACGACTAGCTAGAAGTTGCGAACCTGCTGCGAACAGAGAGGGGCGATGGACGAACTGTTGTCGGAGCGACTGGATCTAAGAGCCTTGTGACTAAGAGGGAGGCGTGTGGGTTCGGTTAGTTTCCGAAATGATGAGAGAAGACGAAATTCTCAACTGTGTGTGCGAATGAGAGAGTTGGGG
>NW_021571606.1:0-202 GCF_001605985.2 Dendrobium catenatum
ACATGATGTTTATATCTTTGTTACGATATGATTTCCAGTCAATGTTTTGTAAAGTCATTGGAAAGTTTTCTAAGGTGATCTTTTTTGAAAAACTTATGTATATTAGTCTTACACAAGATATATCATGAATGATAATGAAGACTGATATGATATTAATTATGAAATAATGTTGAATACTAAATTAATGTAAAGTTTGGCTATG
>NW_021571607.1:0-456 GCF_001605985.2 Dendrobium catenatum
TGACTTTTTATTATAAGAAATAACGATTCTTTTGCATTACCGATTATGATTATATAATTTGTCATGGTAGAAGTCATCATTATCTTTTTATTTTTTTTATTAAAGAAAAGAATTGATTTGATACTTTATTTTTTTAATGATTAAATTAATCTTTAATTATATAAAAATATTAATTTTAATTTTTTTTAAAAGAAGGATAAAATCAATCTTCTTTAGAATTATTTTATTCTCATTTAAAAGTTTTTTTTTTTCACAAAAAAATCAAGAGATCATTCCGATCATGTTTATTAATTTAATATTTTGTTATAGTTCTACAAATTGGATTTGACTTATCGGTTCAATCGTGAGTCGATTATATACTTTGTTCGATCCGTCTTAGAAATTGACCCAACGTCAAATCAACTGTATCTGATAGATGGTTCAACTTTGAACATTTAGGGGATTCGAGAGCGGATG
>NW_021571608.1:0-3160 GCF_001605985.2 Dendrobium catenatum
ATTTATGTCATACAATATCTCATTTCTTGATAACGATTTGCCACCATCTCATTCACAAGTACAATTTGTTGCACATCTTAAATGTAATGTTTGTTGCAACTCGAGCTCCCGAGTTTATATTTTTATGATAAAAAATATTATTGCATCTTTAATTATGTCTCATAGTATTTGTAGTGTATATTTGTTTTTGTGTGTACTAACATTTCATGTACATCATGCGCGCATCATTCAATAAAAATTTAGAGTTTAAGATTATGTAGAATAGATTATTCTAAAAGATTTATAATTTTTTATTTATTAATTTTTTAATTTCTTGAGTCAAGTCTTATAAGAGTGTATACTAGCCTGACGACCGTGCACACACACAATCATTAGAGTGAGATAGTGACAAAAATTAAAAGTGTAATTTTCTGAACTAATCATATTGTACGATTCATGTTGTACTACATGATTTGCTATTCAGAAAATCATTAAAATGAATAATTGGGATAATTAAAGCATTTTGAACTAATCACACTATACGATACATATTGTATAGAACTACCAGCTGAAATCATGATCTCAACCGTCAATCATAATTTAGAAAATATTTTGAAATACAAATTATGTACTAATATTATTGTACGATATAATCAAAATTTGCCTAAATTAATCATGTAATTATGGATCAAATTTGGATAAATTGGTCTAGTTAGATCGTACCGTACGATTGGTCAAATCGTAATTTATGACCTGGTCTTTGCATGAAATAAAATTTTATCATCACCAATCGTACAGGATGATAATCCAATTCGATTGAATTGATAGTACTGGATGATGATTACATTATACTAGATGATCATCTCAAATATTTAAACCAATCGTACAATGTCTAACTCTTCGCATAATATTAACAGGGTTATATGAACTAATCGTATCGTATGATCTTGGATCGTACTATACCATCAGAGTCGTTAAAATTGAATTTTTAGTGTTTTTCTAAGCCCACTATTTAAGCTTTCTCATAAGACTTTATAAGTGGCTTTTAACCATTCTTTAAGTTGCTTTCTTCTAAAAAAAGCTTGAAGAGATAGCCTAGAGCTTATGAGAGAAAGGATGAAGTTTATGAGAGAGGGAGAATATCCTTGTAGGTTTCAAGGGAGTGTGAGAGGAGTTCTTCACGGATGCTCTGGTGAACTTGTACCTAAGCTCCTCCATATGTATCATGGTTTGTCTTGAAGGAAGCTTTAGGAAGAAGACTCTTTGGTGTTAAAGGACCTGACTACTTCGTCATACTAGGAGGGTGAAACAGGATTCCAGGTTATTCTCTTTCACTAGAAGGGTGAAAAAGGAATCCATGTTCTATGCTTTTACCAAGAGGGTGAAAAAAGATTCCATGTTCTCTACCTCACTAGGAGGGTGAAAAGATTACGATCCTCTACCACATTGGGTTGGTGGAAGAGATTTTATAAGGGCTTCTCCGTCTAGCTGTGGGGGCTAAAAGAGAGTCACTAAAAGTTTAGTGCAATACCTGTAGAGGAGGACTTCGGGCAGTGGACGTAGGTCATGATTTGATCGAACTATTATAAATCTCTAGTGAGTTTGTCTGATTTACTATTTTTTGCATTTAGTTTTTGTGATAATTGCTTAGTAAAAATTTGTGATAGTTATTTTATTATGTTGATTAGACTATATCATCATCTTTGTAACTTTTGATGAATATATTTGCTTCCGCATTAGGTGATAAGTATTGGTTGTTTTTCTTATCTACGAAAAAAAAAAGATAAGTTTTATTATTCAAAGTAAGCAATAGTTTAAAAAATATCAATTCAACCACCATTTTGGTGTACCTAGGGATAGTTCACTTCGGCTTAATATCCTCTATCAAACTTTCAATTGGTATCAGTTCGGTACTAAAAAATAGTGTTTTAAAAAACCTAGAGGAAAATGATCCATGTCACATTTCGAAAATAGAAACACCACGTAAGGTTATTCTATAATTCGTCCACCTTTATTTGATAATATTTCATTTGATTTTTGTAAAATTCTCATGTTTACATTTTTACAATATATTGATTTTCAAATATGACATATGATTCAAACTGATTATTATGTACCATCACATATTATAAATGGAGTCAAAACTAACATTTATTTTACTGAATGGAGTAGAGAAGAATAAGTTCTTGCACAAATGAATGCTAATTGCTTAAACTATTTTTTATGTGTACTTAAGTCTGAAGATTACATGAGAGTTTCTACCTATACCATTGACAAAGATATTTGGAATAGGCTATGTATTACATATGAATGTACTAGTGATGTGAATTAATATAGGTTAAATATATTATTGCATGATTATAAACTTTTTTGAATGAAATCTTATTAGATTATCTCATACATCTATACTAGGTTTACTCAAATACTGACATCATTGCATACTTTAGGTAGAGAACTTTCAAACTTTGAGAAGGTCAATAAAATTTTATGTTATCTACTTGATAATTTTGATGCCAAAGTCACTGCCATATATTAATCAAAAGACTTGAATGCTTATTCTATTGATAATCCTCTTGGCTCACTCATTGCCTACAAGAAAAGTGTGAGTCAAAGACTTTTGGATGCATGTGACAATAGAATAGAGAACCCTATAGTGCTAAAGGCCAAAGACAGATAAAAATGGCTTAGAGGATGAAGCGAGTGAGGAGATAGCATTAATAACAAGCCAATTCAAAAGTTTCCTGAAGCACACCACAAGCTTCAACAAAATTGGAGCAAAGGTAGAAATGGTATAAATAATAAGTTTTTTTTGATATTATTGATTATGGTGTATGAAACCTAGACATTTGAAATATGACTGCCCCAATTTTAAGAACCACCCTGTAAAGAAAAATGGTGACGATAAGCCAAACGTAAAATGGGGAAATAAAAAGAAGTAAAAAAATATCCTAGGTAGACTTGCCCTCACGAGCTCGCCCCTTGTCTCGGCCACTCGCGCCATACCCTTGCTGCCCCCTGCACGTGCTAAATCCTGCATCATGGCCTCACAGTTAGCGGGTCACGATCGGGTTGTGTCAACCCAAGTTAGACCTGGGTTTAGTTCGGGTCTAGATATCTGACTTGTTTTACAATTCAGATTGGATTCAGACGATCGAATTGGACCAAGATCAATTTCGGCTTC
>NW_021571609.1:0-222 GCF_001605985.2 Dendrobium catenatum
TGAGTCTACTTGTAATGGTCAAATAGACTAATGCTAAGTAACCCTACACACACACACTTGAGAGACTTAGAATTTCTATTTTTACTCATATCAGCCTGGACGATCAGGCTCAAAACAGAAAGTCTAAATAAGGATTCTTAATTAAGACAACTGTCATTAACATATCGGCCTGGACATGGGTGGAATAAAGGAGGTAGGTTCTCTGCCTTGCCGGGGTGGCAA
>NW_021571610.1:0-288 GCF_001605985.2 Dendrobium catenatum
TATTATTTAGATGCTTTCTTATTTTGTATTTCTTTGTTCAAGTGATATTTATGCACTAGAAAAATTTGAAATTTTAGATTATTGATCTTGGAAAGAATTGGTTTCAAATACTCTTGAAAATTATACAAAGAGTACAAAAATCAAAAGGAATGCACAAAGGTTCGCAAATTTGATAAAGAGGCACAAAATAAGCCCAATGTAAAAAGATGCACAAAAATGTGCAAAAATTTTGAAAAAGATACGCAAAGCGTCACATGTGGTAATTCTCTTCTTTCTAGATTCTTTCAA
>NW_021571611.1:0-359 GCF_001605985.2 Dendrobium catenatum
AAACTCACTCATTTCATACAAATTTTGATTTCAAATATTTTTGGTTAAAGCTCCCAAACTCTTAACCAACAGGTTAAGATTTTATTTGGGACAACTTATTTATTGTTTTGCTTAAACTCTTAACGAATAGACTAAGGCTTCATTTGAGACGGCTTTTTTATTGCTTCTTAAAGCGGCTTTCTAGTATAGAAATTTTAATTTTTGTACTAAAAAGTCGCTTTAAGAAGCAATTAAAAAGTCGTCCCAAGGCTTCGTTTGGAACGGCTTTTTTATTACTTTTTAAAATAATTTTCTAGATTTAAAAATTAAAATTATTATACTAAAAAGTTGCTTTAAGAAGAAGTAAGAAAGCCATCCTG
>NW_021571612.1:0-206 GCF_001605985.2 Dendrobium catenatum
TGATTTTCTTAAATTAAAATTCAAAAATTCAAAAAATAGAGGAAATCGTCCGGGACGACTTTTGGTTCGTACGGGACGATGTGAGAAAAGTTGGTTTGCGTGCATTTTAACCGTTTTGAGAGCAGTTTTTAATTAAATCGTCTGTACGATATAAATATCGTCCAGGACAAACTTTTTCATTTTCTCAAACATCGGGACGATTGAAT
>NW_021571613.1:0-208 GCF_001605985.2 Dendrobium catenatum
TTTCATGGTGGAATGCGATGTCAGTCCGGCTATGAAGTTGAGTGAGACCTCCACCATAGCCAATTGAGGGTGCTCTTCCTCCTCTCCATCCTCCTCATTTTCCCCTGTGTCTCCTTCCTCATCCTCTGAATCCCCCACTATGATCACATGTAGTGTCTTCTCCTTACACAAATGTCCTGGTGTAAACTTCTCATCACATCGGTAGCAA
>NW_021571614.1:0-540 GCF_001605985.2 Dendrobium catenatum
GGGGGGGGGGGGGTAAATTGGTATTTTAAAAAATCTTTCTTATAATCAAAGAATAAAACATAAAATCACAGAAATAAAAGTGCAGAAAAATAAATACAGAAATCAAAACAAAGAAAGATCACACCAGATTTATAGTGGTTCGGTCAACATGACCTATGTCCACTCCCCGGAGGAGCCCTCCGAGTATTGGACTATAAAAGTGACTCTCCTTTTTCTCCCACAACAAGGCAGAGAATCCCTCACAAAAACTCCTTTTTTCAAACCCCGTCGAGGCAAAGATTCCAACTCCTTTTGCTTCCTCCTGAAGCAGACAGATAACCTAACTCCTTTTGCTTCCTCTTGAAGTAGGCACAGAACCCAACCCCTTTTGCTTCCTCTTGATGCAGGCAGAGAACCTCGACTCCTTTTACTTCCTCCTGAAGCAGGCAGAGATCGTTGACCAATTGCTGAAGCTTACCTCCATTAAACCCCCAAGGATGAAGGACGAAGATTTGGAGAAGACGCCTTGGAACCTTGCTTGGAGAAACCTTTGTGAATCCC
>NW_021571615.1:0-487 GCF_001605985.2 Dendrobium catenatum
AAAGAATTGTACGATGAAGCCTTTGTCACAAAATTGAATGATGCTAAGCAGGTTGTGCTTCAATCCATTTACAAGCAAAATATTTTCAATCATAAGGTTCTTGGAATTTTCGATTATACCTGATCCTGCCACCTTTTTGGTGGTGTTGTCTCCAAGAGTAACCTTGACTCCAGTCTTGGACTCCAAAACAATAAATTGATTGGCATCACCTGTCATATGTCGAGAGAATCCGTTGTCCAAGTACCACATGCTCTCACGAGGCCTTTTGTGAGAGCACACCTGCAAGATTATCAAATGTTAGTGATAGGAACCCAAACAGGTTTGGGTCCCTTCTTATAAAAAGTAGAGTGCAATGCATGAGTGGTATGCTGTGAGTCTTGCACCTTAGGTCTCCACACCCAATGTATATTATGGTGAACTGTGCAAGTGTGTGAGATGTGTCCTAGCATACCGCATGAAAAGCATCTAACTCTAGGAAAAGGGTTTC
>NW_021571616.1:0-299 GCF_001605985.2 Dendrobium catenatum
TTTTTTTTTTTTTTTTTTTTTTGGAGTAGGAGCAAAAATAAGAGTTCAGTCTCAATAAAATTATTTGAAATTAAGTGCTCTTAAAAAATTCCTTCAAAAGAGACTCTTAAACACCACTAAAATATATTTATTTTTATTTAGTTATTGGAAGGGCCATAGTATTGAAAACCGGAACAGACCGATCAATTCGACCGTGAACAATTCATGTGGTCAATTCAGCCTAACATCCAATCAGTGTGAACCATAGGCTCAACTAGCCAATCGTTGAATTTTCCCAACCAATTTTAAGAATTGGTTGA
>NW_021571617.1:0-437 GCF_001605985.2 Dendrobium catenatum
TTCCTTAACCTTTAAAATTCTATAAAATCATTAAAGATGTTAAATCACTTACCTTAATAGTTCTTTCCCTAATTTCCTCTTCTTTTGTTTTAACAGAATTATTTACTGCAAATATACTCTCAAATCATGCTGTGGAAATCAACAAATATAAATAATATACTCAAAATTCCTTGTTATTTAGTCTGAATTTAAACATAATTTTACTTAAATTTGCACTTATTTAATCTTCCTTTTGTATTCAACATTCCTCTCCTTTCTTCTTCTTTTTTCTATTTTTTTGGCTTCTTACTCTTCCAAACTCTGACTTACTGTTCTCATTTGGTTATAAATTCCTCACAACAAAATAGTTACCATCTACAGCCTGCACAACCGAATTGATCGATAATCCTGTAAGCCAAATTCTGCTCTAGGAATTCCGCACTAATCTAATTCTACTT
>NW_021571618.1:0-318 GCF_001605985.2 Dendrobium catenatum
AAATATTAGTAAAAATATATTTAATTAATAATTTTTTAACTATTTAAATAATAATTATTTTTTAAAACTCTCTCCCCATTTGCTCTCTCTCCTCTCTCCCACATAACCTCTCTCCCTCTCTCCCGTCTTTCTCTCTCCCCTTCTCTTTCTTTTTCCCCAGTCATCTCTCTCCCGCCCCTCCCTCTCTCTCTCTCCAATGAAGAAAAAGCCAAAATGAAGAAAACGTCAAATTATTTTGGTTTTTCTTCATTAATTAGCATTTTCTATGGAAACGCCTAATTAATGACAAATAATTGACTTTTCTTAATTATTTAGCAT
>NW_021571619.1:0-254 GCF_001605985.2 Dendrobium catenatum
GCTCACCCCCATTACAGGACACACCTTTATTGCTTCTCTGGTGCCACCACGCTAAGAAAAGCATGTATCGTAGGTGTCATTGGACGAGGACACCGCGACCGTATTTTCCCACCACGCTAAGAAAAGTGTGTATGGCTCTTTGGTACCTGTTGCAAAAGAAAAGCAGATGTTTCCCCGCAAACGGGTACTTACGGGTGTCCCCACTTCGTCGTACGCATCGCACCGGGTTTTCATCCCACCACGCTAAAAAAAGT
>NW_021571620.1:0-261 GCF_001605985.2 Dendrobium catenatum
ACTCGTCATTGCTTTTGGGCGGGGAAAATGTCAAATTTTAAACCTGTGCTCAAAGACCCCGTGACCGCTTTTATTCGCGAGCGGGGATTGGAACTGCGGCCGCGGTGTCACTCGACGCCTACCGTGACTGCCTTTCTTGGCAGGCGGGAAGGCCTTACACACTCTGATGCAGCCCCCCTACGCGGGGACGACGCCGGAGTGTTGCCGAATTTTTATTTAAAAACATCGATGACTTAAACAAAAAGTGGAATGTGAACTCAT
>NW_021571621.1:0-246 GCF_001605985.2 Dendrobium catenatum
GCAAGAGAATGCTAATGTTATGTGTGAAAAAGTGCCTTGTGATATTAAGAATATTGCAAAAGATGTCCTTGGAGTTTCAAAGGGAAAATATCCTAATAGTAAAAATAGTTGGTGATGGAATCCAAATGTGTAAGAAAATATTAAAAATAAAAAGTTTTGTTATAAAAATTGGTTTAATTTTTAAAAATTCTGATAATTGGGAAATATATAAAGTGGCTCATAAGGATGCTAAGAAAGCAATTTGCG
>NW_021571622.1:0-265 GCF_001605985.2 Dendrobium catenatum
ATGTTTTATATTATTCACTCATTAGCATATAAAAAAATTTATCATTTTATGTTTACGCAATCTTTTGATTTTGAGGCTTACGCCTCAAAACGGCTTGAGGCTTACGCCTCGCCTCACAAATGAAAAACGCCTCAATACCGAATACGCAATTTTAAACATTGGCAGTAATATAGTCTTTCTTTTAAGGTTGGTTGGGTAAACCGATTTTATATTGTAAACTTGGTCTACCCAAGTAGTATAAATACCAATCTTATTGTAATGATAG
>NW_021571623.1:0-546 GCF_001605985.2 Dendrobium catenatum
TATGTCCTGGTCGTGCTTCTGCTGCTGATGAGTAATGTAGCTGTCAAAATGGACTAAGTCCTCTGTGCGGTGCTGCTCGTAGTGGGAAATGTCCTTAGAATGTTGCTGCTCCTGTGCAACAACGTAAACATCGAAATGGGTTTCCCAACGATCAAATCTCTCCACTAACTGGCAAATTGTGAGTGCTGGCGAAGAGGAGCAGGAATGGGAACGGGAGCGGGAGCCTCCTCCTCCTCGGCCCCCTGAGGTTCCCCATCCCCTGGGTGGAGACGGGTACTATGAAGGATATTGAAAGAGCTGTTTGAGTAGCAAGGAGGCTGAAGGTCATGACGAGCAAGATATTGAAGATTGTATTTGGTTTCAAGAATATAGGCTATGAGATGTCCTAAAGCAAGGTTGGGTTTCATTCTATAGCCTGGATCGTGAATAGTTATTAAATGATCAATGTATTGAAAGATTAGATCAGTAGCATTAAATTATCTCTGGGCCATGATGAAAAAGGATGTTAGAGAAAGTAGAGGAGTGATGTGGACTCGATCCCTGGCT
>NW_021571624.1:0-262 GCF_001605985.2 Dendrobium catenatum
TTTCAATTATTTGGATGAGTATAAAATAAATATAGGCAATTATTTTTTTTTTATTTATTTTTTAAGTTAAAGTAAAATGAATGCACCATAAAGGTCAACGTTGGTCGTGGCCTTAGAGTGGCCCGTAGTGGCCATGGCTTATGATGATAATGACAGAAAATTTATAATGTAATAAAAAATATATAAAATCTAAGTATCTAACAATTTTTTATTACAACAAAATTGATCTAAAATATGAATTATAAATAGTTTTAAATGTTAT
>NW_021571625.1:0-298 GCF_001605985.2 Dendrobium catenatum
TGAATCCAAGCCAAAAAGTTTCTAAATTCTTCAAATGATTCACTTTTATGAAATAGAAATCTAACCCCTGTGAATTTAGAGTAATCATCCATAATCAAAAACCTGTATACCTTTTCTCTTAGACTTACAGTTCCAATTGGTCCAAAAAGATCCATATGCAAAATTTCCAATGGTTTACTAGTTCTAAGATCCTTATTGGACTAAAAAAGAGAACTTCACATATTTTCCTAATTTATATGCATCACAAAGGTGGTCCTTAGTCAAGTCTAGTTTTGGTAAACCTCTCATTAGGTTCTTT
>NW_021571626.1:0-219 GCF_001605985.2 Dendrobium catenatum
ACATTTGTGGATATCATTTGAGATGCTTCTTTCACGGCTTTTCCTTAACTCCTGAGATTTTGATTTCTTCTATCTTGTGCTCTGAGTAGCAAACTTGGAGAAGGGTTATCTGATTGGTCTTTACTGATTTGTTAGAAATTTGTAGGCCCTTCTACCCTTTACTTCTAGTTTTGGTGGGCTTGATAAAGGGGTAGATGCCGGTGACCTAAAATCCTTTAG
>NW_021571627.1:0-307 GCF_001605985.2 Dendrobium catenatum
AATCTATTGAATAAGATAAAGAGATTTATTCAAAACTTTGTTCCACAAAATTATTTAATAGAATAATATATCAAAGTAATTAGTCACGATCCTTAATTATGAAATCAAGCCTTTAAAAAATATCAAGCGACACATGAATTTTTCTAAGATTAAAAAGTTTCAAATAAAAGAAGGCTTGCTTTTGGTGGGCTCATTTTAAGCCTCTTGTCAATTAATTGGAGCACTTTGTGCATATTTTGATTTTTGATACACTTTGTGTATCTTTTTCAATTTGGCATCAATGCGCATATTTTGATTTGGTGTCTTT
>NW_021571628.1:0-294 GCF_001605985.2 Dendrobium catenatum
GTGATGACATACACACCACAAAGCTCTTCTCAAATTTTAACTCTAATCAAGTGAAATAAATCTTGTGTGAATTAAACTCTTCACCAACAAATCATTCATAACATTTGAGGTTAAGATAAAAGAAAAAGATAGATAAATTGTCAAGAAAATGGAGAGAGCAAAAAAACAGGGAAAGAAGGAAAAGGAAGAGGAATAGGAAGAAGAAGAAGTGGAAGGAGGAGAAGAAGAAGAAGGAGACTAAGAGAGGGACAAGGAAAAAGAGATACTCACCTTGCCAAGAGGAGTTCGCTCGGT
>NW_021571629.1:0-321 GCF_001605985.2 Dendrobium catenatum
GCAAGGGAGCAGAAATGGAGATTGATCAAGACTGTCAGACGAATCCTTTCACTATGGATGCCTGGGGCGTCACACAAGATGAGGACTTCGGGGAGTGGATGTAGGTCAAGATAACCATACAACTATAAAAATTCATTTTATATTCTTTTTTTTTTTCTTTTTTGCATTTACTATCTTTAGTTTTACTTTTTTGTATGTTTATTTGTTGTCATCTGGTTTGCATTTAGCTATTATTGTGAGACAAAAAATATTTATAGTTAATTGAAGTTAATCTTTGTTACAAAAAAAAAATAAAAAATATCAAAAAATAAAGAGGTTAAC
>NW_021571630.1:0-408 GCF_001605985.2 Dendrobium catenatum
CTTGAATATGCATGTCGAGATGAGTCTGCAGCTGGTCAAAGCATGCGACTAAATCATCATTAGGGTGTGCTAGTGCAGGTGCTCGGGGTTTGGCATGGCGTCGTGGTCGAGCTGGAGATGCTGCTGGGGCATCTTCTCCTTCTTCTTCATCAAAGACTAGTTCTTCAGGCTCGTGTTCCCGATGAAAAAGAATACAAAAGGAAGCATCCGTATAAAAGATAGGAAGAATGTCGGGTTCACCAGGGTAGGACAATTGATATTTATTGTGAAGGATATATCCTATTAGGTGACCAAGAGCCAGATTCTGTTTCGGTCGAGTGGTAGGTATACGAACAAAAGTCATGTGGCGAATATAGTTGCTAATTAAATCAACCTCATCAAACTTAATATTGGACATAATAAGATAGG
>NW_021571631.1:0-1067 GCF_001605985.2 Dendrobium catenatum
TAGGTCCAAAGCTTGGATTCCAAAGAGGAAAGGATGCTCATTTGGGAAGTATTCATTTTTCTATTTGGAAATCTAAATTTGGATCACACTTCTCTTATACCCAAAAAGGAAAGAGTGGCCTACCCTTAAAAGGGAAGTGCCCTCTTATCCATTTGAGTAGTTCACCACGAAGAATCCAAGAAGTTTCAAGAAAAGGAGTCCAGGGGAGAATAAGATTGAAGACTTGAAGATTGAGAGTATCCCACTCAAAGTTACTTGCGTCATTACTAGGCCTAGAATTCGGGTTATTATCAGTGGTGCCCGGCCACTTTACTTTCTATACAATTCTAGTTTGTAATAAGCAAGGCAACTTTGCCTATGGACATTTATTAATTGATTAATATTTGATGTGATGAGTTGATTGCCTTTAGGATTGCTTGCTTTTCCTAGTTTTTTGGCGATTGTGTGCCGCTTTTATTTTCGCCTGGATACGTGAGACTCGTGAGGGTGTGAAAGTTTTCTACTCATAACTTTAAATGTCTAAAATTTTAGTGAGTCTAAATAATATAGAAAGATAACGAATCTAGGGAATTAGCCGGGGATCGACCCCGGGGTCGCATGCATATTTCTGCACTTCTTCTTTCCTTGTTTTAGACCCTTCGCCACCCGCGGGTAGAGTCCGGATAGTCTGACCTATGAGGATGAGGTGCCGGACCTGGGGAAGCCCAGTCTTCTAAAAATATATTTTATAAGCCTGTTTTTAAAATTACAAGCATACTTGATTTGGAAGTCGTCGACTAGCATGCATTGCATTAGATAAAAATTAAAAGAGTAAAAAATTTTAATTGCATCAGTTTAGTATTTTAGTACCCAACATAAGTCAAGGGGGCCAATTAGGAAAATTTCTAGATGTCGGCCCCAATTCTCCAGAACTTTAAGTATAACGTCCCTACCACTCTTTCATAAAAGACCGGACTCATCTCTTTTAAATTAACTAGGTGGTTAGCTGGCTCCCCAATCCAAGCCGGGGTAAGTCCAGGTTTTGCACTACATTAGTTAGGATCGGACGACTGTGGTCCAGCGTCCAA
>NW_021571632.1:0-203 GCF_001605985.2 Dendrobium catenatum
CAAAAAAAAAAACAATTTCTTCTAATCTCTCCCTCACTAGAACAAACCCTTTTAAAAAAATAGGGGAGATAAAAAATGTTTTTATTATTTTTAATTTTTTTGAAAATAAGAAAAAAGGATATAAATTCAACATTACGTTCTCCCCCTTTGACATTATCAAAAAGAAAGGAGGCACAAATAAAAAACAAAACGAACAAGAGATA
>NW_021571633.1:0-412 GCF_001605985.2 Dendrobium catenatum
AGGCACGAGCTCCGTGCAAATCCAATAATGCAAAGAAAAAAAAATTGAGTTTTCTAAAAAGGTTAAAACTTTAAGAAACCAAAATTTCAACTAAAAAAATAGATTTGATTGCTAGTAATATTTGTTATTTCTCCCATAACAGATCTGAGACGAGTTATTTAAAATCTGATCAACCAAAGCAAACAGAACACTGAAAGCATACAAAAATTCCAAGGTTTAAAGATGCCCAGTCAGGATTAGGAGCACCACAGTCAGCACAAACATCATTCCGCATACTTTCCTCAGCAAATCAATTGGCTTTTCATGCTTGATATTGAACCTATGTTGTTGTGAGATTCGGTGAAAACGCTCAGATGCTCCAGTAGCACTATTCCTTTCAAATGAAGATTCTTCAATTGCTACGTGATCAAGA
>NW_021571634.1:0-274 GCF_001605985.2 Dendrobium catenatum
TCCTCCAATTTGTAATCCCTAAGTTGCATTTTGGACAATTCCTTTTCCTACAAGCCCAAATTGTAGGAAACCTCTAAATGTCTCTTCATTAGCCTAGCTTCAAATTAGGCAAATGAAATTATCTCCCTTTGAACACCAAATGTTCAAGGGCACTCATGAAGGTGGAACCTCTAAGTTACACATGATTTCCCTCTTTCTACAACCCAAATGTTGTAGGAAGACCCTCTCATTCTCCTTAAAAAAAACACAAAATTAGAAGAATGTGTGCATCTCT
>NW_021571635.1:0-224 GCF_001605985.2 Dendrobium catenatum
CCTCCTGACTTACGTCGCCCGCCGACTACAGTCCTTCTGACCTCTGTCGCCAGCCGACTACAATCCTCCTAACTTACGTCTCCCACTGACTACAAGCCTTCCTACCTCCGTCGCCCACTGACTACGGTTCTCTCGACCAAACGAACATGTCAATAGTGATTCTTTGTATTTACATCATGTAATGTAATTTATAAGATGTACATCAAGCTAAGGCCTTCTCCCAA
>NW_021571636.1:0-207 GCF_001605985.2 Dendrobium catenatum
CACCTTTCAATGATAATTCTTCTAATATGATGACGGTAATCATTCTTTAACTTTTCCCAAAGAAATCTAAAGAGATTTTAAATGATTGATTTTGAAATCAGGTGTGTGTGGTTCCAAATCTCCTACGAGCGCAAGCCCTCGTAGTTAATTACATCGTGGGGAGACAGTCCCCCACGAAAACTCTCGATTAAAATAAGAATAAAATTT
>NW_021571637.1:0-3185 GCF_001605985.2 Dendrobium catenatum
TTGGGGACCAAATAGATTAGTAAAATGTTATCAAATAATTGAGGTCAATGGTTATAAATTCCAAACAAAAATTTGGTGTGAAGGTAGGAAGACGGAAATCCGCCGGAACGAACGATACAACGAATTGTATCGGATGTATCGACGTATTCCGTCTGTCGGAAATACCGGCGCATGTTCCGGCGCGATTTCCGCCGCTTATTTTTGGCGACAACTTTGCGCCGCAAACAAAGCCGTGGGTTGTCTACGTCGACCTTGCGGCGTATTGTCCGCAGGTACTTACCGGTGGAAAATCCGACAGAAACTTACGGGCGCATATGGCGCCGCAATTTATCGGTTGTAAGTCGTCGGCACCAATCCGATGTTTTACGCTGGTAATGCGTCGGGAAGTGCGCCGGAATGTTTTTCGGCACATTACATTCGTCGGAAAAAATTTATCGATGCGAGCAAAACCGGCGTATGCATTTCCGCCGAAACGTGGGCCAGAAACTTATAACTCCATCGGATTATCTATGTGTTCCGGCGGATTTAGTCCGCCGGTAATGACGGATTTTCCTGTAGTGATACGTTCAAATAAGGTCTTCAGGCTTTCAAAAAAGAAAATGCATTAACAAAAACATAAAGCCTACGAAACCCTATCCTCTATCGACATCTAGATAGAGTCGACAAGGTTCAATCAAGAAATGAAAATGACCCCCCACACCCTGATGATGACTGTGTTGAATAGAAAATCTCAAACGGAGGGGTTAATTTCAAATATCTTCATAATGTCACCTAAATTCTTATGAAATTAAAAGCTCCAAAGTTTCCAAAAATCTTCTAAATTTAAAGTTTTTAAAATTGAAATTTAACCATCAAATCACTTAATATAAATTTCATCCACTCTTCACAATAGTTTGTCGGGGTGGATAAATTAAAATTTACTTCAGCTCATATAGAGCTAATGCCAAGTTAAAAATATCATTATGATTCATTCTTAAATAATCTCATACTAGTAAGGATGTAGTACATGTCCTCTAACTGGCAGTTTTGTTGCCAAATGGAATCACATGATAAATAGTTAAGACTTGGGGCCCTCTGAACCGTGTGGTTTTGCCGCCAAATGACACCACTAAATATCGATTATGACCATAGCCAATACTTTCCTTAGTGGCATCAAATCTTTGATATATGAATCAAAATGATATGATTGATAGGGCACAAAGCCATCTATTAGTTAAGATGGATTCAAATTTATCCCCTAAGATAGACATTCACCCTAGGTCTACAAGGTACCCTTGGACGAAGCAACCCATGGCTGTCGATAAGGATCCTTCTATCAAGTTGGGTCGACTACCTCCTCTTACTAAGTAGACCAGGGACAATGATGGCCCAAGATGATAAAACCATGGGATCTTGATCATGTCCATCTTCCAATCCCCCACCACCCGCTTTAAGTGTAAAATGGTGAAAATTTTCAATTTTAAATATCAAGATTCTCAAATATTTCAACCCAAATTTCTAAACATCAAAACTTTTCAAATCCAAACCTCATACTGCTACTATATGCCATATAACACATATTCTATATATATCTGATTGATGATTATCCTTAAAAGTTCTCTCTCATAACCAGGAGGGATAATTAACTATAGGGGCTTGCTCCTATAGGAAACAAGAACTCAGATCATAAAGTCCTCGCAAAATGATGGCGAAACCTCTAGGTAGTATCTTATCTACAAACCCATTTGCTTTCTAAAATTTACCCCGGATCGGCACCAATCTGATGTTTACGCCGGTAATGCGTCGGGAAGTGCGCCGGAATGTTTTCCGGCACATTACATTCGTCGGAAAAAATTTATCGACGCGAGCAAAACCGGCGTATACATTTCCGCCGAAACGTGGGCCAGAAACTTATAGTTCCGTCGGATTATCTATGTGTTCCGGCGGATTTAGTCCGCTAGTAATGACGGGTTTTCTTGTAGTGATACGTTCAAATAAGGTCTTCAGGCTTTCAAAAAAGAAAATGCATTAACAAAAACATAAAGCCTACGAAACCCTATCCTCTATCGACATCTAGACAGAGTTGACAAGGTTCAATCCAGAAATGAAAATGACCCCCCACACCCTGATGATGACTGTGTTGAATAGAAAATCTCAAACGGAGGGGTTAATTTCAAATATCTTCATAATGTCACCTAAATTCTTATGAAATTAAAAGCTCCAAAGTTTCCAAAAATCTTCTAAATCTAAAGTTTTTAAAACTGAAATTTAATCATCAAATCACTTAATATGAAATTCATCCACTCTTCACAATAGTTTGTCGGGGTGGATAAACTAAAATTTACTTCAGCTCATATAGAGCTAATGCCAAGTTAAAAATATCATTATGATTCATTCTTAAATAATCTCATGCTAGTACGGATGTGGTACATGTCCTCTAACTGGTAGTTTTGCTGCCAAATGGAATCACATGATAAACAGTTAAGACCTGGGGCCCTCTGAACCGTGTGGTTTTGCCGCCAAATAACACCACTAAATATCGATTATGACCATAGCCAATACTTTCCTTAGTGGTATCAAATCTTTGAGATATGAATAAAAATGGTATGATTGATAGGGCACAAAGCCATCTGTTAGTTAAGATGGATTCAAATTTATCCCCTAAGATAGACATTCACCCTAGGTCTACAAGGTACCCATGGACGAAGCAACCCATGGCTGTCGATAAGGATCCTTCTATCAGGTTGGGTCGACTACCTCCTCTTACTAAGTAGACCAGGGACAATGATGGCCCAAGATGATAAAACCATGGGATCTTGATCAGGTCCATCATCCATTCCCCCACCACCCGCTTTAAGTGTAAAATGGTGAAAATTTTTAATTTTAAATATCAAGATTCTCAAATATTTCAACCCAAATTTCTAAACATCCAAACTTTTCAAATCCAAACCTCATGCTGCTATTATATGCCATATAACACATATTCTCTATGTATCTGATTGATGATTATCCTTAAAAGTTCTCTCTCATGACTAGGAGGGGTAATTAACTATAGGGGCTTGCGCCTATAGAAAACCAGAACTCAGATCATAAAGATCTCGCAAAATGATGGCGAAACCTCTAGGTAGCATCTTATCTACAAACTCATTTGCTTTCTAAAATTTACACCGGAACTTAATTCTGTTAAAACTTCCCTGAAGGAAAAA
>NW_021571638.1:0-285 GCF_001605985.2 Dendrobium catenatum
GGGTAGATGCAGAAAGACTTCAGTAAATGCAGTATCCCGAAGTCAATTCCAGTATGTGAAGAAAAACATCTACCTACCTACATATATCAGTGGCAGATGTAATATATGAACCAAAGACCATAATAAAATGCATGAAGAATATGACAAATACGAGCTCATACTATCCTAAGGCAGGAGATTAGTTAGTGCACTATGACCCGCCTACAAAAATCAACAAATAGTGCACGACAGTCTACCTGTACAAAGCTGCGAGTAACTCTATTCAGAAGCTGTTACACCACGCCA
>NW_021571639.1:0-628 GCF_001605985.2 Dendrobium catenatum
GCCTCTTTGAGGAGAAGTGTCGGTGCATCATAGGATGGTGGTAAACAATAGAGATTGACAATTATATAGACTATTTGTGGTAAAGCTTTGAAGTAGTCAGTGGTGGTGTCCCAAGTCAATGGAGGTCCTATGTAAAAATATAATCAATGACATTTGAGACGGCTTTCTTAATGCTTCTTTTGGAGAAAGCTTAAAGTTTCGTTTGAGACGGCTTTCTTGCTACTTCTTAAAATAACTTTCTAGTACAATTTTTGTACTAAAAAATTGCTTTAAGCAGCAGTAAAAAAGTCGTCCCAAACGAAGCCTAAATCATTGACATAAGGTAATCAGGTAGTGCATAATTAATATTACAAGCCCCTTCGATCATAATAACTTTGTTGGTTAACTGAGCGGTGGCATTCTACTGTACATTGCAATAATCATGGAGAAATACTTGTCGTTCAAAACAACTTGTAATACTAGAATAATATTTAGATTGGATGATTCTATCACCCTTCCTCCCTCACAATTTCTTTCTTATTACACTAATTATATCAATGTGTTCTGATTGCCCTTAATTGCTTTTGCATGCAGGCTGCTGCATTGAATCTCGGAGTGCTAAGTAGTGAAGAATTTGATGAGCTGGTTG
>NW_021571640.1:0-311 GCF_001605985.2 Dendrobium catenatum
GATGTACACTTTGATATTTTAAATTAAACAATCTATTTTGCTGCTTATTATTGATATATGGTATTAGATATATATGGTTATTATTTATTAAAATATAAGAATAATTTTTCCAATTTAGATTATGATGTATCACAAATGATATCATAGTAATACACCATTCGAGAGATGGGAGCTAAGTGTCATACAAGACAATGTGCTACGCCATGGGAGCCTCCTCTTAAACCTTGTATGGGATAAAATGCTACATGATGGGAGCCACCACTTGAACTTGTAAGGGCCACCTCTAGAGTCCTATCTTCTTCGTAGATGAT
>NW_021571641.1:0-439 GCF_001605985.2 Dendrobium catenatum
TTGGCAGATTTTCTTGCTGCACATCCAATCCCAGCAGATTCCCCACTAAATGATGATTTGCCTGATGAGCAAATAATGCAGATCGAGGAGGATGAAAAGCTACCGTTCTGGGAGATGTACTTTGATGGGGCATCATCTATCAGACCTGTCCGACCTCCAAATATTGCAAGAGCCCGAGCTGGCATTGGCCTCATTTTCGTAGCACCGGAGGGAGGTATAATGAGATTTTCATTCAGTTTGACTGAACCTCGGACCAATAACGAGGCCGAATACGAAGCTTTATTAGCAGGGCTGGAGATTGCGATCGATGTCAGAATCCAACATCTCCAAATCTTTGGTGATTCTCAACTTGTAATAAATCAAGTACTTGGAATTTACAAGGTTGGCAAAGTTGAATTGGCCCACTATCACAGACGAGCTCTCGAGCTTTTGAAACAAG
>NW_021571642.1:0-686 GCF_001605985.2 Dendrobium catenatum
CTGTTTCTCCTATTCACGCCATCTCCAGCCTTCCTTCCCTTCTTTGCTCTCAATATTAACTTAAAAACATATAAATATGAATGAATCAATCCACTGAAGAGAGTTTAATAGAGTTATCATTAGTATTGTAATTTTTTCTTATTTTGAGCAAATCAAATCATAAACTCACATTCTTATATATAAACTTTTGAATTCAAGGCTATTTGATTGAGAGTCTAAGCTCCTAATTAACGAACAGACAAGATGAGTTGCATTAGGTTTGTAACTCAAAAATATAAAAAAAATAAAGCAAAAAATGTTATTCCAAAGGAAAATAATAGAGCATGAGAATGAACTCAAATCAAAATAGGGGTAATCTTCACAAAACCTATATGATAAAGTTTCGAAAGAGAGAATATGATTGAATGCTAGCACTACTAACGATCTAAGTTGAGTGAGAATAGGGGTGGAACCAGCCCTAATTTTTAGGTGGGGCAAACTTTAAGGCATATATATCGGGGGTCCAAGGGGCGCTGCCAAAGGGTTCAACCTGACAAATAAAGCTAATGAATTTTCTTTACTGTTTGTTGGGGGTAATTACCTAAGGATCATAGTCTTTTAAAATTTTTAGGGGGGAGCAATTGCCTAAAAACCCTTGTAATAAAGACTAAAAAATTAATGAAGATGAATAAATTACCTAAAAATCA
>NW_021571643.1:0-440 GCF_001605985.2 Dendrobium catenatum
TGGCATTTATTTGTTCACGCATATATCCCATATCCTTATTGTGCTGAAAATCTTGCTGCTGCAGATGATTTTCAATTTGATCAAATCTTTGATCAAAATGAGCCTCTAAATTTTCAAATCTTTGAACCAAATCCTCATAATTTGGTCCAACAGCATGTGAAGGTCCGGCTTCTTCTTCTGTTTCACTTAGAACTACATGAGTTCTGCTGAGCTCGTCCTTATTGAAGATTGCTCTAAAGGATGCATCGTTGTAGTAGAGAGATTCTTCAAAGTCTTGTTCAGGATGAGTTAAATCATACTTCTTCTCCAGAATATAAGCAATCAGATGTCCTAAGGCTATGTTCCTCTTCATTTTATGATCAACATGACTAATTTCAGAGAGACTATAAATGTAGTCAATTAAGAGTTGAGCCTCATCTATAAGTTGTCTAATCATAATC
>NW_021571644.1:0-287 GCF_001605985.2 Dendrobium catenatum
TCTATGATCAAGTTGGAGCAAGTTATTAATTTTGGAACATAATTTTTTGCTATTTGACAAGTGTAAAATTTTATAACAAGTATTTTTGGACTCCTGGAGCTTTGACATCCAAAAATAGGGGGACAACTGATACGTCATCATGAAAATATCTTGATCAGGCACGAATCTCGAGGAAAAACCGAAATCAAAAACTTCAAAAATTAAATCCAGGAGCACGTGAACTCTAATTTCAGCAAGCTTGTAGTCAAACTGAGCATCTCAGAAATACAAATCCAACGACACTAAAT
>NW_021571645.1:0-6198 GCF_001605985.2 Dendrobium catenatum
CAAGCTTTCTAAGCTTCAAAGAGAGTAATATGTCATTGTCTGCCCAAAAACCATACATTAGACCTATTTAAGGGAGCAAATAGAAGACTCTAGACTAAAGGAGATAAACTAGTCCCTAAGCATAAGATAGGCTAAAATGTTCCCACATCACATAGAGTTCCCAAAAATTAAACAAACGATATTATGTTCATATGTACATCAGTTTTTAATGCTTCCCATGCAACAACTTAAGAAAACTTCATGCTCAATCTTCTAGCCCTTACGAAATCCTAGGAAAAAGGAGTTAATGTATATTTAATTGAATTGCCACTAAATGTTAATATTAGTCATATTTGCAATATAAAAGACTAATATATCGAGGGATATTCGAACCTCAAATATTTCCATGAATATGCAGCATATGGAGCAACCACTACGATAAATGCTTCTCTTGTTCCTTTATTTCTCAAAATTCTTGTTTCTTTTACATAAATTGTCAAGCAAGTCCTCCAGAATAAGATTAACATTAACACTACAGGATGCCATCGCTACTTTATTCAATGGAAAAATTAGCCATTTGAGAATGAAATAGGGATCTCACAAGACAAGCTACCATATTGCATCAGATCTCTAAGAAGACTACCATCACATAAACTCTCTATAGGTGAGTTTTTCATAGAAAAAGGAAGATAATGCAAGACAGAGACGAGCCCATTTCCATTACTCATATTTTAGTTCATTCATGTTTGTTGATGTCACTTTCTTCTCATATTTATTTTTTTATGTTTTATGTAATTTCAGTTCATACTGGATTCATTTGAATTTGAATGTAATTTAATTCAGTATTAAATGGCTTGGGAAATCTTAGATCTCATTCAAGAATACCCCTCCTCTTTTATTCTAAAAAAAATTGAAATTACTCCTGCAAAGAATGATCTCCTCTTCCATTCCCTCGCCCATCTTCTTCATTGATCAGATGGCCTATTCCCCTTTTCAATAGTCTTTCTCCTCTTCCTTCTTTTCTTCATTCATTGCAACCCCTCTTCTATGTATCGTCATCTCTGTGGACGAGATGGCCTATTCCCCTTTTCAATAGTCTTTCTCCTCTTCCTTCTTTTCTTCATTCATTGCAACCCCTCTTCTATGTATCGTCATCTCTGTGGACGTTTCAAATCATGAAACTGGAAACAAGGTGCAGTTGAGTGATTCATCATCTCTTTGATGCATCAATGAGAAGTGAAAAATTGATTAAAAAGCTTAGCGTTCATAATGCCTGTGGTAGAACATAAATATATAGATTCATCATTATAGGATCGTGTAACACATTGCATTTAGATTGAAGCGAATGTGTTTACACCATGAAGAAATATTTGAAATTAATTAGGTATAAGTTACATTGAATGGAAGATGTTTACCATTAGTCAAGCATGAAGCGTATCATTTTAAGCCAATAATTTCTAGCAAACAAACTCAAGTGAAAGAGTATAACTGACCTCCTTCTGGGATTGATAGAATAAGTTAAGCAATGGCTTGGAGCAGTTGCTACAGACATGTTCAGACAACCTTTCACGAATCCTAACATCCAGATCACCGAAACAAGAAACTGATTCTATGGAAGATGAAGAGGTTCGCAAAAAGGCTATATCATCTAGTTTGAGGCTACATTTAGGCCTGTCAAATAAAATCAAACTATCAATGGATCTCAATGGTGCAATGTGTGCAATGAGCTCACCATTGGCATTCTCTGTAAGAAGAGACCCAGCCATCCTAAGTCCTCGATGAACAGAGGAACCAGAGAGGTAATTGATTATCCCCCAGTGATCCAGGAACCTCACTATCCTGCTAAGATCATATAGCTCGTTACTTGCGACAAGCCCCTGGCAATCTGCAAGTGAAAGCCTCCGGCCAGGATTTTCCATATACTTAGCAATTATCTTATTTCTTAAATCCAGGTACTTTTCAGGCGTGTGCTCTACTGACTTCCCGTTGAAGAAGTGAGGTATCACTTGTCTCTCAAGCCGATGTGCAGTGGTTGAAGAGAACCAATCTTTTGTTCAACGTAAGAACCAAATTCCATCAGGAAAATAAACATGGTAATCTGAGTGTATAACCTGAGAAAGATCAGCAAACTAACCAGAATGCATAGGGACAATGAGAACTTGATCGTTCCCAAACCGCTTCATGACCCCTTTGCCTTCCATTAAAACGGGAGGCGTGCAAACATAAGATGAGGGTTTGTCAATGTCCGGTGGATGGAGAGAAGGGTGGTCCGGAAGAACCGAAGAGAGGACCTGAAGTTGGCCGTGGGAGATATTTTCAAGAAAGGCAACGTTGGCCGCACCACCGCAAGATGAAGCGCCCGAGGATTGCAGCCTTTCTGCAACCACAAGAGAGACAACGGCGGCGTGCGGCCGGCTGACAGTGCGGCGGATGACGACGGGGAAGTCGCAGATCCGCTGGCCAACATCGGAGAGAATCTCGCTATGTCGCGGATCGAAGGTATTGTCGGCATTGCGGTTGGGGCCGCGTGAGTCTTTATCAAACTCATCGTCCTCATCGCCGGCCGCCGCAGGCTCAGCGTCCTCATCGTATTCATGATCCTCGTCATGGCGCTTCTGCTGGCGCTTAGGATTTCTATCTCGCTTCCGCTTCCTCCACGTAAGCTGGGAATCTGCAGTTTTAGAGTGATACTCGGGTCAAAACCTCGGAATAAGAGCGAATGATCAGGAAACGAAACCCTACGAATGAAATGGATTGAAATCAACAAGTAGAAAGATAAGTAAGAAGGATTAGGTGGGTTTACGGAGCGACTACCAGTAGAAGGGAGAGATGGAGAAGCTGGTGACATGGCGGAAGGGCGAAAAGAAGGTAGGTGAAGGGTTTTCCAGTGGTGCACTGGAAGGAGGCAACAATAGCTGCGCACGGCCCGATAGACTAATGTCAACCGCCTGATTTAATCCTATTTTTATAAACCACATTACGTCCCTGTAATGTTAAGTAGAGCAGCCAGTTCTCTTACATGCTTCAAGCAGCTTAACTCTTCTGCTTTTTTGGGAAAAATGGGGGCAAAGCCCATATATTAATCACCAAAGATTATAAGTAAAAGATACAAGTAAAAAAAAACTATACCACGCAATAGAAAATTGCAGAAAAATAGGACTCAAAAAAATAGATCTACATCAAGAGGCATCAATGCCCAAATCATTACAGAAACCCACAGAGCCAATAGAGACACTGATTGCCCACGAAGTCATCATAGCCCAAAGGGCCATCGCAGTGCCCAAATGACGCAATCCTGGTTGCCAAAAGACCGTCCAAGGATGCATCGGAGATGTAGATCTGGCACATCATCGTCCCAATTCTGCAAGCATCCATCCGAAGTAGCGCCTGAAGAGACAGAGGAAGGAAGACATCCAAAGCTCCAGCCAAAAAATAATCAAAACGGAGATGCCAAAAATTTATAGGAAAAAGAAATTCAGCCCAACAGCAACCAAAAGCTTCCCACACAGGGATCCAAAATAGACTGGGGAAAAGATACGCCAACGTCCAGTAAAAGCCCCAGCTAACCAAAATAAGCTGATCAACCCAGAATTTCACCAAAATGTTCTTTGAGTAATTCATAGTGCCTCTAATTCCTAGCCTTAGCACCAATAGCATGAATAATAACTTTTTTAAGCTCATCAAGACTTCTCCAAACACCAGAATACCTCCTATTATTCATTTCCCTCCACAGGAAATATACCAGAACAGCAATAGTGAAATAACATAAGTTTTATCAACCTTGGTATAGTTTTGATAGCTCCCAAAAAAATCAAAAACTTGCAAAAGATTCGGCCTCAAGTAGAATTTCATCATATCAGGAAAAATAGCCGTGAGTAAAAGGAAAGAGAAATCGCATTCAAAATAAACATGAGAATGGGATTCCAAGTTGCCAAGGCAAAAAGTGCAAGAGGGGTTAACCTGAATGCCCCTCAAAATAAGTATGTCAGCCATCTTAAGTTTGCTTTTAACAGCCATTCAAGTGTAAGAGGCATAGCGCAAAGCATAGCCTTTATGCCATATGAATTTAAACCAAGGAGCATTCTCAAAAGTAGAATAAAAAATGCAGATAATGTCTTGTTAGAGGGAGTTGCAGCACAATTCCAGGTCAACACACGGCCCTCACCACCAATAAGAGTACTGTTAATAGAAAGCTTAACAGTATTAGGAATGTAATCAGGAAGAACCCACCGGTTATTAAAAATAAAATCCCCCGTCCAGAGATGGGAATTCTAGTTACCCTTAATCAAATCAGCAATTGAGTATTTGTTACACCAAGGGTCCCAAAAGAAGGAGAGATTACTGTTATGGTGAACTGAGAGAGTTACAGAATTCCTAATGGCCACAAAAGTTTTACAAAAAAGTTTCCAAATTTTCGAAGCATAGCTCGGAGGCACTTTCCAAGGAGAGTCATATTTTTTCCTAAACCAGGAGCCAATAGATGTCTTAAAATTATACATCCTAAATAAGAATGAGCAAGCCATATTGTGATAAAGAGATTCAAAAGAAGGCAGCCCAAGCCCCCCTTTGATTTTAGGCATAGTCACCGACGTCCAAGAGATAAGGTGCATCTTCGTATCCAAGATATTCCCAAAAAAGAGAAACTTAGAGCAAATTCTAGAGATGAATTTACAACAAGCTTTAGGTAAAATAGCTCCCCGAATTTAGTACGCAATAGTACTTGCAATAGTGAATTTAAGATATTGAAGTCTACCTGCAAAAGAGGGAAATTTAACTTTCCAACCCTCAAGTAGAGTAGAAAGCCTACTCAGTATGGGTTGGAAGTGAGAAGTTTTGAGACTATAAGTGGAAATAGGATGTCCCAAATAAGTGAGGGAGCAATCCACTTGAGAAATACCAAGGCAAGCCGAGATCTGATGATCAAAAGAAGAATTCTTAGAGAAAATAATACTACTTTTATTGGGATTTATGTTGAGTCCCGATGCCTTAGAAAAGTAAAGAAGAACCTCCTTAAGGGACCTGGCATTCTCCACCGTTGCAACACCAAACACCAAAAGGTCGTTAGCATACATAAGATGGCTAGTACTGAAATTTTGAATCTGCATACCCAGAAATGAGTTGTTCTCCTTGCAATCCAAAGAGGAGGAAAGGACATCCATGACAATGCAGAAAAGGAGGGGGGAAAGAGGACAGCCTTGCCTCAGCCCCGAAGAGGATTTAAAAAACCCCTCCAAAGAACCATTCAGAAAGATAGAAAAAAATACATCATATATGCACCCATTGATCCAGGAAATAAAAATATCAGGAAACCCCTTTTGCTTAAGTCTGTTAATTAAGAAGGTACGAGAAACAAAATAGAAAGCTTTCCTATTGTCCAACTTAGCACAGAAATGATGTTTATGCCCTTTAAATTATCTCAACAACTCAGAGGCTAGAATAATATTATCAGTAGAGCACCTCTTAGCAATGAAACCGAACTGGCTATCGTGAATAATGAAGGGAAGGATGACTTTCAACCTGTTAGCTAAAATTTTGGCCACAATTTTATAGAAAACATTGCATAATGAGATAGGCCGAAAATCAAAGATGGAGTGTGAGTGAGTACCCTTAGGAATAAGAGTGATGGTCGTGGCTTTAGCACCTCTAGGCAACTGCCTCGTGGAAAAGAAATGTTTCACTGCTCTGCATAAAAGAAAACCAGATAAATGCCACATTTTTTTATAAAAGCCAAATGAGAAGCCATCCGGACCAAGTGCAGAAGATGGGACCCCAGCAAAGACAACCCTCTCGATCTCATCATTAGTAACAGGAACCACCAGGCCCTCCATAAGATGGGAAGGAGCTAACTTACCAACAGGTAAGTTATAAGAATTTTTTAAGATCGGGGTGGGAGCATTGAAGAGAATTTTAAAATGATTAATAAGAGCCATGGCCATATCAGAATGGGAGGAAAGTAAGCCTGAAGGAGTAGATAACTCTTTGATAACATTCCTATTCCTCCTTGTTTTAATCTTGGCATAAAGAAACCCCATATCGTCCTCCCCTTGAGAAAGCCAGTAGGCTTTAGCCCTTTGACAAATCCAGGAGTACCAGGCAGATTGATAAAGGGCCAGCTGGTTAGCAGTAGCCTTAAGATGAGAATTTAAAAGTAGGATAAGAGGGTCTCTTTGGATATCAGTAAGTCTAACCAGTTGGGAATTTTTAAGCTGAAGAATTTGG
>NW_021571646.1:0-243 GCF_001605985.2 Dendrobium catenatum
CCAGAGCAGATCATCCAGGGACAAATTAAACATTTCGCCTATACGATTTGTACTTAGAAAAAAGTTTTCCCTCTCTGTTTGTTTTGTTACTCGTTTAGAAATGTTAACTTATCATATCATACCGTACGAACATGGTTCATACTGTACGATTAATGTAAAAATCATTAATTTTAAAACTCTTCCCCAGGTGTGTCTGTGCTTAGTTACTCAATTACAATGATACTCTCTCAGACTCAATAAAAT
>NW_021571647.1:0-289 GCF_001605985.2 Dendrobium catenatum
GGAGGAGGAATCCGGCAGTAGAGATCCTTGAGGGAGAAGATGACATGCCACCTCTAGAGCCACTTTCTAGAGAGGAGATGAGCATGGGAAATGATAGTCGAGGTGCTGATTTTCAGCGTCGAGGTGCAGATTTTCAGCGTCAAGGTGCTGATTTTGAAAGGGGAAGAGGAGAATATGATGACGGATTCGGATACCAACGTCGGAGTGAGGACCGGGACACTTGGGGAGCACCTCATCTTCGAGGAATGAGAAGTTATGGAGAGTACCGGGGTAACGGAAAGGATCCGAA
>NW_021571648.1:0-237 GCF_001605985.2 Dendrobium catenatum
TTACAAAGAATTAAAATGATTTTTGATTATTTATCCTTTGATTTTTTTAAATATTCATGATCTAAATAATTGCACCCATATATTAATTTTGTCCTTATTTAAAGAGTTAATGCTATAAAGTTTTGTTTTAGATGATTTTCTTAGTATTTTTTAAAGTAATTTTTTATATATAAAAATTTTAATTCAAAATTTTTTGTTTTAAAAATAGGTTAAAACATAGCAACAAAATTGTCACAA
>NW_021571649.1:0-294 GCF_001605985.2 Dendrobium catenatum
GCAGATTTGTTGGCTTCGGTAAATGAGGTAGGAGCTGCAGAGACATCTTGAGTAGTAAAAGTATGACATAGATTCATACGCACGATCGGTTTTAGAGATCCTGTTTGCTTCCTAGTAACCATAGGATGATGAGTAGGAGCAGGCTGGACTGGAGATGCCTGTTCAGAGCTTGGTTGCGGACAAACAGGATCTTCAGAGCTGGCAACGTCGTTCATGTCCATTTGTCTTGTTGACAACGGTTCTTGAGTGCTATGCGGAGATCTAGTTTGAACAGACGTTGGAATGAGAAGAAAT
>NW_021571650.1:0-323 GCF_001605985.2 Dendrobium catenatum
TTAGAAGGTTTGAATTCTACCTAAACTTAGAAATTGATAAGAAGACTCCTATTTGGGGATGTCTACACTTAGCATTTGGTACTAAGATTTGAGTTTGACTTTCATTTGGTGAAAGATAAATTTGAACTTTCCTTTGAGGGAAAGACAAGATGAACTTTCACTTGGAGAATGATGAACTTGATTTTCCTTTTAGAGAAAATTGGATTTTCTTTCCTTTTAGGGAAAGGTGATTTTTTTTTCTTTTGGGAAAAAGATGAAAGATTTGAAAGTTTGGACCGAGATTTTGATAATCCGGACCCAGTCCACAACCAGATGAAAAGAAC
>NW_021571651.1:0-214 GCF_001605985.2 Dendrobium catenatum
ACTGACATTTCAGGAAAAACGAACTCCAGACTACGAATTAAATTCAGCATGAGATACTTTGTAAAATTTGAAGCTTGCCCTTTTCGTAGAAATTAAATTGAAAGGGAGTGATTGTATGTTGAGAAAATAAAAGCATTCACACATAAGGAGATCATGTAGAATTTATACTGATCGTAGAGGATGATCTTCAGTTCGTACTGAACGATCAGACAGT
>NW_021571652.1:0-282 GCF_001605985.2 Dendrobium catenatum
AAACAAAACTTACGGGCAATCAGATTACTTCCAGCCGATAAAATCATGGAAAGAGAAACCGGCAACAAAACTGAATCCAAACGCAAAAGCTCAAAACAGCGCTTGGACAGAAAAGAGTGACTAGCTCCATAGTCAAATAAAATATGACAGGACTGATCAGAAATGTAAATCATACCTATCACAACATCTGGAGCATCACGAGCCTCCTGCTGACTCAGGCTGTAAACTCGTGGCTGAATTGGAGTTGGAGCTGAAGCAACAGAACTACTCGGCAGAGGGAGC
>NW_021571653.1:0-319 GCF_001605985.2 Dendrobium catenatum
TCTTAATATTTATTATTTCTCTTTTCAATATAATTATCTTTGTACTTAAAGAATTTTGAATTTTTAGATTATTGATTTTAAAAAGATCAATTAAAAAAATTGAGAATTATACAAGTGTACAAAAATCAAAAGAATGCGCAATGGTTTGTAAATTGAAAAGAGACACAAAATTAACCCAAACACAAAAAAGATGCATAAAGTGTGCACGAATATTTGAAAAGATACGCAATATCGCCAAACAAGTGTATTAAAAATATTCTTTCCTCTATCTTTTAATCTTTAATTTTAAATCAATCTAATGTTCAATTATATTTTGTAT
>NW_021571654.1:0-351 GCF_001605985.2 Dendrobium catenatum
TAATGAGTTTCTAGTCTCAAGGCATTACACACCATTTGGATTGTCATTCTTCATGCAGTCCCTAAAAAGTTTACTTCTGATTTTGTAGCAGAAACAAAAATTTTTGTTTGCTATGCGAGTTTCTTTTCTATTATGTGGAATGCTATTTCTTTGACATATTTTTAATCCTGGAATGTAGAATAGTATTGTGTTTATATGAATTTTATACTTTGATTGTTGTCTTTGTACTACGTCTTTTTTAGGGGTGTGATTTTATGGAGGGAAAAATACTACTTTCTTAATTTTTTTATGATATATTTTGGATGAGATGGATTGAGATGTTATTAGGGCAATTAGTTGGTTGATTTACTT
>NW_021571655.1:0-482 GCF_001605985.2 Dendrobium catenatum
GTCTTGGTTCCGATCGGGTAACAGTGAGCGAACTTCCATTTTGTTAAACTTCCGATTCAACAAGGTAAAACGTTCTCGAGGGTGGCGGAGACGAGTGCCTATGGCGAATGCCGAGCGAGATGAAACGGAAGCGGAGGAGTCGCAGGAACTTTGTGAGATTGTAAGGGCATTACTGTATTTAACGTATCTATGAATAGCGGGAAGCAGGCGAACCGCAGGAGGCTTCTTACCGATGTGAGAAGCAACCGCGGAACGTGAAATTGTCGAGAACGGAGCGCCATCAGTCCGTCCCAAACGACCACTCGGTTGTGTTTGATAAAGCACAGCAACGAAACACCCGTCCCAAACGGTCCCGTAGTTGGCGCTATCGCTTTACATAGCTTTGAGCTCTTAGGGATAAGATGCTCACTTATGAGCACATCTTCTCCAACTATTAGCATGACACGGCCTATGAGTCATCATGTAAAGTCAAAAAAACCAAA
>NW_021571656.1:0-316 GCF_001605985.2 Dendrobium catenatum
TTATAACTATACTTTTTTTAATTATTTTAGAAAATCGTGAAAGGGCATAAGACATTGCCTGCAAACCAAAATTTTCCCTCGTTAGTATTTCTGCAATTCTGCCCTAATATATCTCCCCAAAGGCGAGAGGCGAGGCCCTTCTTATTTCTGCCATAAGCTTCGTCCTGAATGTCGCTCCCGAACGCGGCTCAAGCCCGAACTAGCAACATCTTATTTGTGGAAGCGATTGGTACTGTAATTTATATGGTATAAAGAGAAAAGTGAAGGTATGATAAGGCAAAACTTTTTATGCTAGTTGGTGAAAATTTTCCTTACA
>NW_021571657.1:0-207 GCF_001605985.2 Dendrobium catenatum
AAATTCTTCCCAACCGGATTTAAAGTAATTAATGTGAGGGATTGATTTGAAAACATACTATCTATTTTAAATTAAAAAAAAAAACACTTCTATGCTTAATTAAATTAATTTTAATGAGAGAAATGGCTTTTCTTAGAAAATGCATTATATTTCTCTATTTTACATTAATTCCATTTTCTCTATTTTAAATAAATTCCATATATATTT
>NW_021571658.1:0-278 GCF_001605985.2 Dendrobium catenatum
AGATGAATCCTAATTATTGGAAATATTCTAAGTTCTCTAAACAAGCCCTTAATTATTGTCCTTAATGACACTAGGTTTGAATAGGTTCAAATCAAATCTTCTCTAACCCTTGAACAAGCATGAATGAAACTCATACAATAAAACAAGTCCTTAAATCTAGGAGATCCCTAGACTAAGTGGTGTGTGTTTTCTAAGTATGCATGGAATAAATTTAAGACAATGTAATTAAAGACAAGATTAGTGAATAATCAAGAAAATGATTATTCACTAATTATCCC
>NW_021571659.1:0-384 GCF_001605985.2 Dendrobium catenatum
TCAAACACAGCGGAACAAAACATCTATCTTTTCTTTTCGTCACAACAATCATCTACAAATACAGTACATAGCTCAGACAGAAAGAAACAGAGCAGAAAAGCCATGACTGTACAAAAATAAAAAGTATAAAACAATACCTATACTGATCAGACTTTGAAATCTATTCCTGAACTTTCTTCCCTTTCCCAAAACCTGAAAATAACCAGAAAACAAGAGTGAGCTCAACAGCTCAGCGAAGCAACAAACCACCAATCAAAATTCTTAGAATCTCAAAACCAACACATCAGAAAAATCCGTACATAAATCAGAACAGAATCGGACAGATATCAAATCGAATAGATCAGAATGAAACAGATCAAATCAGAACAAATACGGACAGATCAA
>NW_021571660.1:0-239 GCF_001605985.2 Dendrobium catenatum
TGTTTGGGTTAAAATCAGGCCCATCAAAGGCTACTAAATCCTCAATGTTAAACGTGGGATTCATGTTGAAACCTTCAGGAAGGTCCAAAACATAAGCATTACTGTTTACTTTGGAAGTTATTTTAAAAGGACCCGCACTTTTAGCATGCATCTTCTTAACGGCCCCAGGCGGGAACCGCTCCGGACGAATCCGAACCATGATATAGTCTCCAACTTTGAACTCCTTGAAGCGTCGTTTG
>NW_021571661.1:0-336 GCF_001605985.2 Dendrobium catenatum
AACGTCCAACAGTATGGCTTGGAAAGCTGTTAATAAGGGGGATGTCCATTTGGAGACTGATGGGGGGAACAGTTCTGGTATTGCGGATACGACCAAGAACTCGAGGAATACTGGAAGTTTGGATCAGGGCCATAGTGCTAACGAGAGGGGACAGATGCTAGATGGAGGGATCAGCGGTTCGTCTGATCCTACGATTGGCCTGCATATGATGGATAAAAATTGTGATGAACCTATCACAGGACTCAAGACTAATGCGGTGCTTCCACAGGCTGGGATGGACTTCTCGGAAGCGTGCTCTCTAGACGGTATGGCGACGGATGGCGTTAGAAATCTCCC
>NW_021571662.1:0-218 GCF_001605985.2 Dendrobium catenatum
TCACAAGAGGTTGTGAAGGCTTAGGCTTTGTTTGGGACGGCTTTTTTACTGCTTTGTAAAACTATTTTTTTAGTACAAAAAATCTTAAAAATAGAAAAAAAAAAAAAGTGGTCTAAAACTGTCTCAAATGAAGCCTTACTCACATGTGGTGTATTTGAAAATCATGTGAATCAACTGCATTTCATGTTCACTGAAACTAAACTGTTTTGAGATTGACA
>NW_021571663.1:0-210 GCF_001605985.2 Dendrobium catenatum
TTGTTTCAATTAATTTTTGGCTAACTTGAAAAAAAATGAATTTGACTTAATTAATCTGAATATTGCTTGCCACATGATATTGTTTGGGTCTTAAAATTGACTTGATTAACATTAGGTTTCATGCGAAATATGTCATATTTTAGTTAACATGAACGTGTTTATATAAGCAAATATCAAAATCAATATAATAAATGGGTCAAATGGGTTGAG
>NW_021571664.1:0-274 GCF_001605985.2 Dendrobium catenatum
CTTCACTTATTCAATATGTCCAAAAAAGCACAAAGCTCAGGACCGAAGAAGTTATCCCACAGTTCTTCAAAAGTCATAGGTTGAAGAAAGGGAATATTGTCATCATCAAAGTCCGCCATGATAAAAGCTTTGTATAGATGACTATTTGCCACCGACCTAATATCATCCTAAAGAATTTAGTTCATCAATATGAAATTCTTCATCAAGCCCATGAAAGCACAAAGCTATGGTAGAAGAAATATTAATTCATGACAAATCGTAAAGATAAATCATG
>NW_021571665.1:0-382 GCF_001605985.2 Dendrobium catenatum
AATAAGTCCATGTGTAGGATTTCTAGTGGCCTAGCGATAATCACATCTCTAATTAAATGAAATGATGTTTTGACTTGTTTTCCTAGTTGTCAAGAATCACATAAATGATCCTTTGTGAAATCTAACTTAGGTACGCCTCTAACTAGGTTTTTCTGAGTGACGTTTCTAAGAGTTTTCATACTAGCATGGCATAGTCTCCTATGCCATAGCCACAAGCCATCAAATATTATTTTCAAACAAAATGAATTTGAGCTATCAATACAATCAAGGTCTAACATGTAAACATTGTTTATTCATTTTCCTTCTAAAACTAGTTTATCAAATAAACTAATCAGGCATTTATCAAATAGAAATTTAACATCAAAACCTTTGTCACACAGTT
>NW_021571666.1:0-532 GCF_001605985.2 Dendrobium catenatum
GGAGAAAGAAGATTAGTGTGACATCCAAATAAAATTTAGGTGATCCACTAAAAGAAAGTAGTGTGAAATCCAAGCAAATTCTTGGAGATCCACTAAATTTCGGAAGCAAAATAGCACGAAATCCCGTATAATTCACCCGACGTGTGTCGACCCAAAACCCAAAATCGCCGAAATGACCTCCGTTCGCGAAACGGACAGCGCCGATGCGTCCGGAGCAACGGAAACAGCTAAGATCGACACCCATATTGGTGGGGGTCGCCGGTCGACGAAAAATTAAATTTTGGGCATGCGAATCGAGACGACGACTTGTGCGAGCGGCGACGCGACGATCATCTCGATGCAAGATTAAAAATTTATTTTTTATTTTTGTGCAATCTAATTAAAAAGTTTTGGAAAGAGGGAGAGAGAGGTTTTTTTAAAAAAAATTGATTTTTCTTTTAATAAAAACTCAAAAATCCCTAAAATACCCCTCATAAACCCTCATAACACTCTCCTAACCGATCCCTCTCCCCACTCACGCCATTCTCACGAC
>NW_021571667.1:0-371 GCF_001605985.2 Dendrobium catenatum
AAAAGCACAATGCTAACCTAGCCAGTAGGCGCTCTTCCAAAAGATTTATTATTATGTGCAGAGTCTGGAGACCAATAAAAAAAGCGCCATGTCACCCCATCGTTTGGTATTCAGCTCAGTACCCCTTAGTATTGTTGGGTACTCAGTGCTTAACCAGACGGTTCTTCCGTCAGGTGTCTGTATAGAATAATAGCTCCTTCTAAAATGATGTCATGCGGATTTCAAGGAACACCTATAACAAATAAAGATTAAAAAAAAAAACAAAATGAAAAGTCCCATTAATCACAACATAAATTATTTGTTAATGCACCAAATTAGCACTTCAACATACTTGATAAGGCAAACAACTCAAAATAAAGTTCAATTCATGG
>NW_021571668.1:0-347 GCF_001605985.2 Dendrobium catenatum
CTTGACCCTAAAGTAATCTCGACTAAGGGGACATCCCTTTGTATTCCAGCAGAGAGATCAATCATTTCTTCCCCGTTTACTGATAACTTAAAGTTTTGAAATTCTATCCCAAACTGGATCAAGTTGCCAGAGGTAATTCCTTCTATTGTCAAGTTTCTATCCAGGGAGAAGATGAGTTTTCCAGCCATTTGAGTATTTAAGTTCCTGAAATTAAGAAGAGGTGGTTTATCTTAGTCAATTTTGGATTAAAATTTGAATTTTAAGCATGATTAATTTTATCTAAATCTTGGACCTCAGCATGTTAGGTTTTACCCAACAAAAGAGTTTATAAAATTGATTAAGAAAAT
>NW_021571669.1:0-942 GCF_001605985.2 Dendrobium catenatum
GTTAATAAATTCTTGAATGAAATTTAAATTTCCAAATATAGATATAAATAAATGAAATTATTATATTTATTGATAAATTGTCAAAAATTGATTTGAACGGACATGAATCTTAATGCATATTTAATTTGAGAGATTTTGGAATGAAAATCAGAATAATTTGAACTCTAATTTTAACAAACTTATGGTTAAAACAAGCATCTCAACAAAACGAACCCAAAAACATCACAGATGGTCTGATTTGATTTTGAATGAGCCTAGATTGAGCACTTGAATAAAAATAGAAAGCTTTGAGCCAATAATGGAATGACCAAATAGTTTTCAAACATTGCACGCTTTTAGTCAAATAATACATCTTGACGAGATGAATCTAATGAGACTTATATTGATTAATTAAGTTCAATATAATTAATAATATCATTAAAAGCCTTGAATGTTGAAGATAAAATTTATAATATAGGTAATTAATACATGTCGTTCCCTTGAGTGTTTTGAATTTTGGCTATATTTATAAGGCATGGCATTCTAAACAATCTATAAATAGATCTCCACATTCCAAATGAAGACGGGGGAGGATAGGCTAACATTTAAGAGAGCTCAAATACTTACATAATTCAAAATCTCCATTTGAGCATTACTGTAGGGCCGTGTTGTCGGCCCTCTGCCCGATCGCTGTCGTCGGACCATCGCCCGAACTACATCGTCAAACTATTTCCTAATAGCCTCCATCGAACAATCACTCAATCATTATAGTCGGAGAACCATCATCTAAACTTACACATAACTATCGTTGTCGAACTATTGCTAAACTACTACATATATCCCAAATCCTCATGGGGTTAATCATACATTGATTGGAAGGAAGTGAATGCCACTTTTTTTTTTAATTTTTTTTTTATTTTTATTACTGATACGTCATCACAAAATTAGCTTGATCGAGCACGA
>NW_021571670.1:0-324 GCF_001605985.2 Dendrobium catenatum
GTTTTATTAAGGGGCTGTTTGGTTGCATGCAAAATAAACACAGTGTAAAGTAAATGCAGTGTAAAATAAATGTAGTGCATTTCAAATATTTTGAGGCTGTTTGGTTGTCTGCAAAGTAAACGCATGAGAAATGTTTCTCTTATTTGATTAGATGTATTTAGAGTAAAGTAAAAGCATAATAGATAACAACCTTAAAGTTATGAAATTTAATAAAATTCTAGCAAGGAAGCAGAGCTCTAAGTTCGAGATCATTAATCTTTGCAGGGAGCATCCAATAGGCATCACCGGCCACACTCCGGCGGTGAACTCCGTGTCGTCTACAAC
>NW_021571671.1:0-391 GCF_001605985.2 Dendrobium catenatum
ATGCCTTCACAAGTGGTCCAGTGAAGTCATGTGATATCTTGACAGTGGGTGCTTTTGATAATTTTACATAATATGCATAATATAATCTACCTCGATCCTGACAACTTTCAAAATTGTAATTCAGAAAATGGATCGGAGTGGCCTAAAAACTCTCACACGCTCTCTAAATGACTACTAGGGGGTTGATTTAATTAAACGAGAGAGAAGTGGATTTTGATAATTTTATAAAAAATTGATCTAGCGTCACGATGCTCGACTCTATTGGAACCGGCCACAACGCCACAACATTAGTTACTTTTCCAAAAATTATTTAAGAACTCAATGCCACAGCGCCACCAACCCAGCATCCGGTGCTTCTAAGGGAAAAATTTTAGATTTTCATGTATGCACA
>NW_021571672.1:0-327 GCF_001605985.2 Dendrobium catenatum
AATTATACAAGATGATCTTATATTGTCCTGCATGATTCATTACAATCATGCCTAAATTAGTTAAGTGATTAAGGAAAGTAATTAAAGTTTGATTAATCGTTCATATCATCCTAGATGATCACATGATCGTCTTGGACGATCAGTTAAAAAAATTTTAGTCTTCTCCTGAATTGTATGTATGACCAGAATGATTTGCTGGATGATCAATTGAAATTCTTCATTGTTTAGGTGTGTCTCTTGGCTGAGCAGAGTAATTTGTTGGATGATAATCCCTGATTTTGAACTAATCGTACAGGACAATCCAAGAATCGTCTTAGATGATAAGTT
>NW_021571673.1:0-961 GCF_001605985.2 Dendrobium catenatum
CTTTCAGATTTAACCTTATATGAGTGTATTTATAATATTATAAAATTATCTCCAAAGAATCAATATTTTTATGAACAATTATACAACACATAAAACAAAAGGTATAAATTTTTAAATATTTAATCTTTTGAAGAAAAAAAACATTTTTCTTTTAACCTTCTTCATTATACTAATTTTAGGAACTAAAATGGTATTGCTAACCTTTTTAGTTTCTCCTTTGTTGGTTATAATGGCGATATATCTTTTATGATTATATGTTGGATTAAACCTAAGCTTCTTTTTATTAAATTTAGCATGGATGGCTCTCTAGACAGCCTGTCGAAAGGCTATGGTGGGCTTACCAGAGACCATATGGGTAAGGTTTTGTGTGATTTTTTATTCCCTCAAACTTCTGAGATATGTTAGGTTCAAAGCTTAATGTTATTTATTTTGGGCTTAATTTATGTAAGGCTATGGATATTTAACTGGATGTTATGTTGGTGTTGCAATTCCTATTGGGTGATGTTTCTCGGAATCCTAAAAATTTCTAATTGACTAGGGAAATTAAGATCCCTATTTGGTGACTTTAAATATTTCTTAATGCACAATTATAGAGAAGTTAGTTATAATGTAAATTGGTTTGAAGAATTTAGCAGGAACTTTATTGGTTTCATTAAATTTTCTAAATTGAATATAACTTCGCTTTTAAGGTGGATGGTGTTATTATATAAAGCTATTTTGTTGTATTTTATAAAACTATTTTTGTTACTTAAGTAATTGGCAATGGTAGCTACCTCTGTTTTTTTTTTAGGCTTTGGGTTCTCAGAGGGGTGCGGCTGCTTTGTTTACCTGGTACTTCGTTTGGTGCATTGTGTGTACCTTTCATTTTGTTCTTTAAAATTTTTTTTATTTGGGTTTTAATTAGTGGGACTCTTCTTTTAATCCTTGTTGACCTCATTTTTGTATGAGTTCACTTGGACTA
>NW_021571674.1:0-1188 GCF_001605985.2 Dendrobium catenatum
TGACCTCCGTCGCCCGTCGACTACGTTCCTTCTGACTTACGTCCCCCACCGATTACAGTCCTTCCGATCGACCTCCGTCGCACGCCGATTATGGTCAGTCTGACTTACATTGCCCACCGACTACAGTCCTTTCGACCTCCGTCGCCTGTCGAGTATGGTCCTTTTGACTTACGTCGTCCACCGACTACAGTCCTTCTGACCTCTATCATCAGACAATGGTCCTTTCGACCTCCATACCCTGCCGACTATGATCCTTCCGACTTACATCGCCCATCGACTATGGACTTTATGACCAAACAAACACGTCAACAAATGACTCTTTGTATTCTCATCGTGTACTTTATATAATGTACATCATGCCAAGGTCTTTCCCTAAGGAAGGGTCTCATTTGTAATCGACTGCAAATAATAGTGGATTTATTCAAACTGTGATATGCCCCATGACTTTTCCCCCTTTTTAGGGGTTTTTCATGTAAAAAATATAAGTTTGTGTTGTAAGAAAGCATATCATTAAGGTTTATTTCAAACAGCTTTTTTCAATCTCTATTTGGATAAAAAAGTGAGCTAATTAGTTCTCACACTTAGAATGTAATTGTTTATTGAAATATGGACAGTCGTTTCCATTTTTATCATTATTTATTTTTTTGTAAAGGTTAGTTTATGAAGCACTTTAATTTGAGTAATGACGTAAACATTTTATTATAGAGAAAGCAATAAAAAATAGTTCAGGCCATATCTAATAGATTTTTTAACTAATGAAATAATAACATAAAACGCTTATTTAGAATATATATTTGGTTGTTAACAAATGGCAGAGTAATGATGATCAGATTTTCGGGTACTTTTTATCAATATAATGTAATCATAAAAAGGCTATGATCATGTCTATGCCAAATATTATAGCAATAAAAAAAATAATAGCTACGAAAAAAACTCGAACACATAGAACATTTTATTTTTCCCCTGAGGATGCTGATTGTTGCGTGTGTAAGGTTACCTAACCATCAAGACCCATATTCCTGTTAATAGTTTTCGAATTGTATATGAAAAAGTAAAAACACGTAACATATGACTATATACATACTAGATACCTAATTCTTAATTTACCTACCCAGAACTTCTTGAGTGTTGTACGAAGGACCCGAACGCATTACAGATTAAAGGGAAACCATTTATAGATAACAAGAA
>NW_021571675.1:0-243 GCF_001605985.2 Dendrobium catenatum
TTGAGAATTCAAAATTTTGGTTCATCATCAAGCATTAATGTTCTATTAGATGTAAAATATATACACCATCTGAAAGATTTGAAAAGATAGAATTTCTACCTCCAATTTAATTTCTTTATATCTTAGTTAAAAAAAAAATGAAGAAGGAAATCCCAGTTTTGCTTGTAGGGAGCTTTGATCTGAGTTAACAAAATTTAAATCTCAAGACCTCTCTAGTTAATAACTTGAGTAGGTCAGTTCAGA
>NW_021571676.1:0-322 GCF_001605985.2 Dendrobium catenatum
AATCCCCTGTTTATTGAAAATGCCATATACTTCTTAATTCTCCGTTCCATCAAAGAGAATGGTTCTCCTACTTTGTTTTATTTGCTTTAAAATTAATGTTATATTTAATGAATTTATATTATACTTTCAATAAATTTATTATAATTTATGGCTCATCGTAATCGGTAATTGCATCAGATTATCTTGTGCTTGTTTTTTGTTCAAATATTATTATATTTTTAAACATAATTCTCGAACAACTATTGATTCTATGTTTTCTTTTTTGCGTTTAGAATAAATAAAAAAAAACTTAATTTCAAAACAAATTATTATTTTCAAGAAA
>NW_021571677.1:0-228 GCF_001605985.2 Dendrobium catenatum
AAAAGCCGCCGGAAGTGGGTGATTTTCCTGTAGTGGTAAGTTTCAGTTACGTAATATTTGGGAGAAGGTGCGTATTTCTTATGATAAATCTCCTAGATTTGCGGGTATTTGGTATAGTTCATTTCCTATTACCTATTCTACTTTTGCTTGGAGATGTTTAAAAGGTTTTTTACCGGTTGTTAATTTGTTGCAAAAAAAAGGTTTTGTTTTAGCTTCTAAATGTTTATG
>NW_021571678.1:0-265 GCF_001605985.2 Dendrobium catenatum
CAAATTTTCCCAAGCAAATATTATGAAATAAAATGCAAGCAATAATAAAAAGACAATAAGGAAAAAGCACATCGAGATTTTTATAGTGGTTCGGTCAAACCATGACATACGTCCACTCCCCAGAGTCCTCTGCTCCAGGTATTTAACTATAAGCAATAGCTCTCCTTTTTCCCCCCTTGGCAAGGCGGAGAAGCCCTTACAATACTCCCTTTCACCAACCGGCGTGGTGGAGTGCCAAACTCTATTTTCACCCTCCTGGCGACGG
>NW_021571679.1:0-308 GCF_001605985.2 Dendrobium catenatum
AACATGTTCGTATAGTACGAACGGCGCAAAATCACTTGCTTAAACTAAACTACGGCTAGGGTTTTGGATCTAAATATATCGTACAGTACGAAGGTATTCATACAGTATGATCTATTCATAGAATCATCCACATTGCTTTGATCGTACGGTACGAATTAAAAAATCGTACAGTACGATCTCCAGAGAAGAATTTCTATTACATTTTGCATTTAGAAATAAACTCTCCCCCTATGTGTGTGCATGGTTGCTCTTACTCTTATGCATTTTGTGCCCAGACTCAATAAAATAAAATAAAATAAATAGAAAAA
>NW_021571680.1:0-293 GCF_001605985.2 Dendrobium catenatum
GAAGTGAATACTCAGCAAGCATGGCTCTAGCGGCTTCTACCAAGGTCTAGTTCTTCATTTTAGCTACCCCGTTCTGCTGAGGGGTCCTAGGAGCTAAGAAGTTGTGGCTAATCCCCGTATCCTCACAAAAATCACCAAATTTTTCATTCTCAAACTCTCCCCCATGATCACTATGGATGGTCAATATCTCACAACCTAGCTTCTTCTGAATCCAAGTAGAAAATATTTTAAACTCCTCAAAAGACTCATTTTTATATGAAAGAAATCTAGTCTAAGTGAACCTCGAGTAGTCA
>NW_021571681.1:0-207 GCF_001605985.2 Dendrobium catenatum
AAAGTTTGAATCAACACAAGAATGATGTCAATAGCAAAAGATCACAAGGTTCAAATAAACTTTTATTTAACTACATGAAGGATATGATTATGATAAAATATCAAACTAACAAGAAGAGTATCACAATTTGAATCCAAGAAAAAGTTACTTCACAATTTTGCACAATATTAAAAGAGTTAATATAACATAATTGAAAAGAACTCAAAA
>NW_021571682.1:0-242 GCF_001605985.2 Dendrobium catenatum
CTCTTCTTCTTAAAGTCCAAAATTAATAAACGGTGTTTGTTAAATAGACTTTTACTCAAAAGAATTTTACAATATCTGCAATCTAAACGATCTATTTTTCTTATAATAAAATAATCAATTTGATTACTATATACATTCTTTTAAGTGATGAGATGCTCATATCTTTTTTTTTTAAATAAGGTATTAGCAATAACAAAATCATAAGCTAGAGCAAAATCTAATATAGTCTTGCCACCTTCATT
>NW_021571683.1:0-277 GCF_001605985.2 Dendrobium catenatum
CCAAGCTACGGATAAATAATCTCAACATCAATGTATCGTTTCCCCCTATGTTGCAACATATGGCCCGATACTGAGCCATATGCTGCCTTAGGTTTCCAAACCCATCAAAAACTCTGAATTGCGAGGGAATAAAACCAAGAGGGTGGGGCTCCCTTTCATACTCCATTGGGTAAGGCCTACCTCTACTGACAACCTCTTCAGCCTTCCTAGAGAAAATCGCCTGCTCAATCTTCTAGGCTATTGTTTTGATTGAAAAATATATTTAAGTATATATAGT
>NW_021571684.1:0-298 GCF_001605985.2 Dendrobium catenatum
TTTTTCAAAAGTTTCTAAAACTTATTTTATGAATCTCGCTTTGATACCACTTGAAAGTTCATGAGGGTTATTAAACTTTTAAGAAACAGTCTGCGGCTAACCAAAAGGGGAAAGGGGTGAATTGGTTATTAAAATTTTTTTAATGGAAAAAGAAAATCTTTTTTAAATCTTTTTGAATATTTTAAAACAAATATATTTTATGGATGTTACACTAATTTTAAAAAAAAGGAAAAATCATAGATTTTGACTATAAAACAAATCTCAGAATAATTCAAAAAATAAATGAAGAAAATTAACT
>NW_021571685.1:0-1068 GCF_001605985.2 Dendrobium catenatum
GGAGGAGCGAGGAGGCAAGAGATATCTCTGATCTCTCTCTTTCTCTCTTGCTTGGAGCCTCGGGTGGTGGTTTGGCAGAAGTCCGGACCTCAGGTGGTGGTCTGATAGAAGTCCGGGCCTCAGGTGGTGGTCCAACAGAAGTTCGGGCCTCAGGTGGTGGTTCGGCAGAAGTCTTGGCGTCAGGTGCTGGTCCGGCAGAGGTGAGGTCCTTAAGTGGTGGTCGAGCGGAACTCCGGTGTTAGGCAGTGGTTCGGCGGAGCTTAGGGCCTCAAGTGGTGGTCCGGCGGAACTCCAACATTATGCAATTGTTCGGCAGAGCTCAGACCCTCAAGTGTGGTTCGGCACAGCTCAAGCGGTGATTGAGGAGGAGTAAGGAGGCAAGAGTGATCTCCGATCTCTCTCTTGTTCTCTTGCTTGGAGCCCCCCCTTTTCAAGAGGAATGAGGGGTCTATTTATAGATTTTCTAGAGTGGCATGACCCATAAATAGGTGGGAGATCAATGGCATATGGGGAGTGGCTTGGATTGACATCCGATGTTGAATCCCTTGATCGTGGACCTTTTAATGGACATTTGAATGTCTTGTTGATGTCAGAATTCAGTGATAATTGGCTCATTGGATTTCTCTCGTCGAGCCGTTCAATTCGACTATAAGCACATCATGTTTGAAAAACATTTAGTAATCCAAATTGTGGTTCAAACCCTCTAACAACGCTTCAGACCCTTGATTTGGACTCATTTGGGCTCAGATTGAGTCAAATTTAGTGTCATTGGGTTCGTATTTCTGAGACGTTCAGTTTGACTATAAGTTTGCTAAAATTGGATTTCAGATGGTGCCAATTTTAATTTTGGAAGTTTCCAACTTGATTTTGCCTCGAGATTTATGCCCAATCAAGATAATTTTTAAAGGATGTATCAAGCACCTACATGAGTCTCAATGATTAGCTAGAACTACTAGCAGATATTCTAAATTAACTAGCAATAGGACAAAGTAGGATCCACAGAATACCAAGGGGTCATTTGATTTGTTCAAAATAAATACAGAGTAAAATAGAATGACAGTGTAAGAA
>NW_021571686.1:0-220 GCF_001605985.2 Dendrobium catenatum
ACTGTTAGAACTTCTTCTTTTTTTTTATTTTTCTTTTCATTCTTTTTTCTCATCTCATTCTTTACATACTGTTCATATTGGGATGCAGCATTCTCAAGAAAATCTATCATTGTTCGTACAAGATGCCTCCAACCAGTTATAGGGTTGAAACACTTTTCAAGAAGAATCTCTGCTCTGTGTTCCAGAAAAATTTCTGAGAGATCATCATCAATTTTCATCC
>NW_021571687.1:0-211 GCF_001605985.2 Dendrobium catenatum
TAATCTGGAGTTTAGAAGGGTCTTAGTGACCTCATACCAAAAATGAGGTCAACAAATGGACCCCCAATGTGTGTAGTAGAAGGAACTTCTGCTGCACACATTGGCGTTGACCGAATGGAAAATTTAAAAGGAATCTCAAGAATGTAAGGGAGGGCATCACCCAACCTTACGGCCCATAGGATGCTGATAGAAGTCTTACACCTACTAGACA
>NW_021571688.1:0-250 GCF_001605985.2 Dendrobium catenatum
CAGGACGTAACCAACTGAGGTAAGTCGGTTTAGTTCGTCATGGGAGGAACAGGTTTCATCCTCGGATGATTTTATACAGAGAGTTTCTCCCAGGGATGAAGGTTCATTTCATCCTGTACGATCTCATACATAGAGTTTCATCCCGGTACGAACCATGCTTTTCGTCTGGACGAACAGTACAAGGTGAGAATCCAGAGACGTTCGACCCGGGATGAATACAAAATTCATTCTGGACGATTAGGACTTAGAA
>NW_021571689.1:0-398 GCF_001605985.2 Dendrobium catenatum
TGACTATTTGTCCCAGTTATTATTACATTAACTATTATGGAGGATTTATTATTGTTGATCATACTGTAAGAATTTCTCATCATATTTTAAGATACCTTTTAATCAATAATTATATCAATGATTCCTCTAGATGATGAATTATAAAGTAATCGTACTATATGATAGCAAATTGTACTTTATGATTTGACCATTGATTGTATGTTCCTGATAAGACATTTTAGATGGTCATAATCATATTGTACATTCTACCAAATCTATAAATGGAGGGAAAAATAATTGTTTGATGCATACCTTCAACCTCAATTCCTTTTTCCTCTTTAACTCTACTCCCTCACTTACCTCTCTATGGCTCTAGCAAAGTGAGGCCATAGAAATCTCCACTAATGGGTGAACTCGAG
>NW_021571690.1:0-993 GCF_001605985.2 Dendrobium catenatum
ACCGCCGGTGAATATAGGCTAACCGCCGGAAAAAACCGCCGGATTTCGACGTTTTTCCTGTAATGTAAATTGAATGTACTATTGAGCAGAAATGTACTATTTAAGAACATAACCTAATTATTAGTAAATGTTTAGCATATTATCTTGAAGCTTTAATTGTGCTACAATATTATTTTTTAGTATCAACATTATTTTTTAATCAATTAAAATAGCAAAATTTTCAAAATTCCATGTGTAAAATTTCTAGAAAAATACATAAATGTCAACAATCATTTTTTCTATAATATATAGAAAGTTATGTCATGAAAATTTTGTCAATATCAAGTTATCCACGTTTTTGACTAATGGAATTATAATTTAAATAAAAAAAATCCCAAAATGTTTCTAGTTCTTAAAACTGAGATAGTTAAAATGCAATATGTATTGATCCGAGCAACTTCTACAATTGGACCGACAACTGAAACAGACTGAAATGGCCCGAAATAAACTATCTTTAAAATTCTCTCCCTATCTCTCTCTAGCATGCTTTTTCAGATCGAGTCATAACAAATTGAAATGTATACTTATCATGGAGTTGTCATGATTCAATACTCACTCGAAGTTCTTGTTTAGTGGTACAATTATCATACTCACTCATTATATATTCATGCATTTTTCATATTATTTATTTATGTAGTCAATCCTAAGAAATCAATTTTGATAAGGGGTTATCGGTTGATTGTGGGCATGCAAAATCTACTCGAAAATATATGGTGTAATTTGGCACTCTTGTGCCTTATTAAGATGCATCTAGTTTCTTTGTCATATTCTCTCCTACTCTCCTAGTGATTATCACCTCAAAACATCTTCAATACACGAAGGATCATCTTATGAAATATTTGATTACACTCAAATAATTCAACAATTCATTCTACTTATGAAATTTGCCTTTAAAAAAAATTATGAAGTTGCTTAATGCACTTGCCAAGTCATTTACTATAATAGAATTAACTT
>NW_021571691.1:0-414 GCF_001605985.2 Dendrobium catenatum
CCCCTTCAAAAATGGGCATTTTCAATTTTCTCACCTTTCGATCCCCGCCATTCCCCCTTAGACCTCCATAGTTTCCCCTCTCCCATGTGCCTGGACCCCCCCATGTCTCCCGATCTTCCCTTGCTCTGCCTTGTCCCAATCCCCCTTCAAAATCCCCTCTCCGATCTTCAAAAGCAGCTTCCCGGCGCCCATGATAACCCTCCCGATGCTCCCAACCAGCACCTCTTGGTTCCACGCCTCCGTAGCCTTGCCTTTCCCCATATCTTCCTCCTCTCTCCTCCCTTTGGAAAGGCTCCAAATGAGGCCTTCCCCTACTCCCTTCCACAATTTCCACCTCCTCCTCCTCCTGATGGATTTCAGAGTTGGTGTTCTTCGCTACTGGCCCTTTTGCATCAGACGCCGCCGATTGGGTTT
>NW_021571692.1:0-246 GCF_001605985.2 Dendrobium catenatum
GTTGAGCATGTAGCATTTGACATGAACTGTGCGTGAAAACCTTCCTTCTTTTGAGGGCAGTTTAGATTAAAATTATGATAGCAATCCTGATTGCAATTATAGCCATGGTATTGATTTTCTTTAAGGCTTTTTTTTTTATAATTTGAATTATTGCTTGAAAATCTTCCTTGATAGATGATTGCTTGTAATCTTTAATGTAGTTTGAATTGTGTGTTCTTAGAAGATCTTACTAATGTGCAATGAAAG
>NW_021571693.1:0-307 GCF_001605985.2 Dendrobium catenatum
GAAAACGAGGAAAAGCAACGAAATGAGAAGAATACGCTGACTGATAACGCGCATTTCATGTCAAATTGAAAAAAGCGCTTAATGGCATGGCGCATTCTTTGAATGCGCCGAACAAAATGGAGCATTCAAAGAATGCACCGACCAAAATGGCGCATTCTATGAATGCGCCTACCATTCTGGCGCATTTGCTGCATCTTAAATTTTTTTAAAAATCTGCTCGTACCTTTAAATGTCGCATAAAAGAAGCTTCTTCCGAAAATTTGGCCGTTAAAAAAAATGGTTTTTGTTTATATATTTTGTGTTATTT
>NW_021571694.1:0-225 GCF_001605985.2 Dendrobium catenatum
CACTAGCTGTAGATTCGGGAACTGTGAGATTCACATCAAGAGAGGAAGTTGCTTTGCTCGAGTTAGGGGTTCCCGCGCTCTTTTGTGGTTTGGTGTTGAAGGGAGGAGACGAAATGTTATTTTTTATGAGAATAAGAGTTTTAAGGTGGTATATAGGTAAATAGGAAAGTTTAGGTGTTAAATAGGTAAATAAACTTGTTTTAAGTGTTATGTTTATAAAAATCC
>NW_021571695.1:0-224 GCF_001605985.2 Dendrobium catenatum
TTACATATCTTTTCAAGCCATAGCACAAATGTTAGTTTGACTAGTTGTTGTTTGGCCTTCTCTAATGCTACTGTGTTGCACTTCTAGGCACTATAGTGCTCATCAAATTCTATAAAGTAGGAGGGGTTGTTGATCCATTTTTCTTTACCATGCATTGTTTTTCCATTTTCCCTCTTTTTAGTATTATTATTTGTATTTCTTGCAACCTTTACTCAACTCCATGG
>NW_021571696.1:0-239 GCF_001605985.2 Dendrobium catenatum
CGTAAATCTTCCACTGCCATATGAGGATAGCTCAAATATTGTGTAGGAAACTTGCTTAATAACATGTTCATCCCAATCAATATGACGACATATTGATATCTTAATGAAATTTCATATTTTGATTGCAATCATATCATTGTGTTTTCCAATCAACTTTTGCTTGTGAATAGATTGCATTCATTGTGTATATGTATTCACCTTGCAGACATAGATAATTTGAATCTGGTTCATAGATGATT
>NW_021571697.1:0-260 GCF_001605985.2 Dendrobium catenatum
TGATATCTAAACTAAAGATCAATTTTTGAAAAAAAAATAAGAGCTTTCTCCTTAGAGTTGATCAAGCAAATCATGTATTCTTAATAATGGATACTTATTCTTAATTATCTTCTTGTTATTTCTTTTATAATATATGGACATTCGAATATTATCATCTTTTTTCTTTACAAATAGACTAGAGCACCCACCTTATGATGAAATACTATGACGAATGAATCTTTTTTCTATTAATTCTTGTAATTGATTTTTTATTCGTGTAA
>NW_021571698.1:0-396 GCF_001605985.2 Dendrobium catenatum
TGTTCTCTTTGTGAGTTCACTTGAAAGCTATCCAAGGGTGGAGTCCGCGAATCTTCATCTCCATCATAGAAGATTTCAAAGGAAGAAGAGAGGGTAGAAGAAGGCCGAAAACCCCTTGCTGCCGCCGCCCCTAGCCCCGCACGCCGACCACCCCCAATTGCACCAGCCGGCCCCTTGCCGCCGGCCTCCTCCCTTCCACCTCCACCCGGCCACTTCCTCTTCCAGCCCGTCCTCCCCCTCCTTCACAAATCCTGATTTCCAAATTGCAATCTCCCTCCAAATTGTTGAGATCCAATTTTTGAAAGTTTTGGAATAAATCCCAATTTTAAATTTAAAATTTTATTGGAAATTTATTTCATAAATTTTAAATCTAAATCCAAGTTTGGCAACCCAATT
>NW_021571699.1:0-208 GCF_001605985.2 Dendrobium catenatum
AAGAAAATTATATCATTTCAAATGTTTATGACTCACAATCATGCAAGCCAAGATTGTATGATTATTTTGACGATCACCTTCACGATGAACTCGACGTAAATTATCGACCATTGTGCTTCATTTGGGTCGGATTTTCTTAAGAAGCAGTAAGAAAGTCATCGTAAATGAAAGCTAGACCTAAAAAATTTTAAATTTAAGAATCATTAAT
>NW_021571700.1:0-201 GCF_001605985.2 Dendrobium catenatum
TAAATATAATAGAAAATTTTGAGTTTTTGTGCTACTTTAAAATGTTATTTTTATATTAAAAAAATAGCTATAACTGAACTGTTAATCAGGCGTCTTTTTTTAAAAAAAAATGAGTTCAATATTTAGAAATTTTATGAAATAAATTTCGTCTTTTACAATCAATAAATCATTAAATCATTTAATTAATGAAATCTTGTACAC
>NW_021571701.1:0-207 GCF_001605985.2 Dendrobium catenatum
CCACCCATGACAACTAATATAACTCAATATTATCCATAAAGCAAATAAGGATTCAACAATATAAATAATTTACTTCATATTCTTTGTACTTAAAAAGGGTCTCGGAAATTATTATGTATGGAATCCGATCACAACGATGTGTTCGGTCTGTAACAGTAGCCAATAAAAACATAACGCGTGGCGTGCTAACGTGGAAAGTTAAAGCCC
>NW_021571702.1:0-757 GCF_001605985.2 Dendrobium catenatum
CACCGACGAGGTTTTAGCGGTGGAGTTTTGTTCAGAACGGATGTGGGGGAGGTTTAGAGCTCTGGAGTTCTGGGGGTGAAGTCTGGAAGAGCTTGGAATGAGAGGGTATGAGAGTTTGAATCAATCTCTATCCTTAGGGTTTTACCTTATTCAACTCATTCCAGATTGAATGGAGGGCTAGAATGGCTTGGCTAGGCTCTAGGATGTTGTCATTTGTCCAAGGGGTAGGTCGGAGCAGAGGGCAAGGACGGGTCAAGGACATCTTAGGTATAAGGTTCCCTCTTGTCCTCTCATGGACACATGGAGCCTTGAGAGCTGTTAGATCTAAATCCAAGGGTTGGGATGGCCTCTATGAAGGTTATATGGAAAGTCCTAACAACTGGATAGGATTAGGGAAGAGTGGATTAAATTTAAATGGTACTTTGACCAATTTTGACCACTCTAAAACCTTGGTTTGACTGTTTGATTGGTCCTATGCCACTTAGACTAGTGAGGTGGCAAGGGGCAGAGTGTATTGAATGTTGGTTGTTGTGTTTGAAGCTAGGGATTGGAACTTGAATGCCATGGGATCAATTCTTTGAATATTTAATGGTCTTTTGACCATAAGTTGAATGGTTTGACCAATCAAAGGATCAAACATGTGAGGTGGCATGGATAAACCTTAATAAGCTGGTTTCGAGGGAACTTAAGGCAATTAATTATAGGTTTGAGGGATCAAATCATGGTCACTAAATTTTGACCCAATTTTATTGAGTTG
>NW_021571703.1:0-882 GCF_001605985.2 Dendrobium catenatum
CAAGAACTTGAGAGATCCTTTTGAAATCTTAAACATATATTAGGCTTGATTGAAGAGAAATTTTTGGGGATTGATTAGTGAGTGGCTATATTCTAATCATTCACTAATAAACATTTTTGTTATCTTAATTATTGTCAATACTTATATGTCTAGGTTGTGCACCCATCACTTAGATTTAGGTTCTCCTAGATTTAAGGACTTGAATGTGATGCTTATGTTTTCTTACATGCTTAGTCAAAGGTTAGTTAAAATATTGATTCAAACCCATCAAATTTAGTGACATAATTAAGGACATGTTTAGAAAACTTAGAGAAATTCTAGAAATTAGGATACATATCCTTTTAACTCAAAACTTTGAACACTTGAACTTAGTGACATGTTCAACCCATAGAAAAAGTTTCACTGGTTTTAGATGTCATTAATACCCCTAATCAATTTTCCTAAGTTTAAGCCTTAATTAAGCCATTAAACCTTCCGAAAAATGTAATAAATCCATTTTAAACCCTAAAAATATGTATGAACCCTCTAACTGACCAGAATTCAATCCTTAACTCATGAAAATTAAAACCCCTTTAAGTTGACAGCAAATTAAACCTTAATTGAATTTTAAGTGAAATTGAATATTTTAATTAAACAATTTATAAAAAAATATTAAAAATTCCAAAAATGTCCCAAACACTTGGGAATCTTTCTTTAGGTCATTTTTGACCTTTGGAACTGATTTCAAGGAGTTGGGATTTCATTTGGAGCAAAATCCTCAAAAGGGCCCTTTAATTAAATAATTTTAAAAATTCATTAAATACCTTAAACTTCAAATATTCATAACTAATTCAAGAAAAATCCAAATTGACCAAACTCAATTGCATTCAACTCATAATAGGT
>NW_021571704.1:0-253 GCF_001605985.2 Dendrobium catenatum
AAAAATTTAAAAATGAACAAATTCGGCAAATTATTTAGCGCTATCTAAATACACTAAAATGATTGGCAAGTTCATAATATGCCAAATCATTTGGTGTATTTCCCTAATGAGAGAAAAAATAATCGAGGGAGGGGAGGAGGGTGTCACGACACAGAGAGAAGACGGAAAAACTGAAAAAGAGAGGGGGAGAAGGTGATCGAGGAGAGAGAGAGAGGGTGATTAATATAACTTAATATAATTATAATTTAAAAGT
>NW_021571705.1:0-257 GCF_001605985.2 Dendrobium catenatum
ATATTTATGAAATGCATATATTTTGAAAACATCTAACCAAGCGAACCCTTAAAAAATTTTAGGATGTCTTGCTTATTTCCATGTGGATTCTATTGGCTTAAGATAAATTAAACAATAAATGATGCACGACTACAATGTTAGATGATACTTGATGTAGGATTTTGCACGCTTAAATTTCAGTGAACAATAGTAAATACACTTATATTGATTTTAAGCGATAAGACAAAACAATAAGACGATAAAACAAGCTTAGACCA
>NW_021571706.1:0-282 GCF_001605985.2 Dendrobium catenatum
TATATCCCCAAAAAAAAATTTCAGCTACTCAAACTCAAAATTTTCCCCTACAAGATTGTACCACAGTAGTTACTATCTTCAGGATTTAGCATTTTCTTGATTAAAATAAATCTCTGGCCACAAATTTGGTCTTCCAACTGATAGTTTCATCAGCACTTAGATCAAACATTCATTACAAAACTCACTATTGTTATGTGGTTCATCTATGATTAAGGCTTCATTTGAGACAGCTTTTTTACTGTTTCTTAAATAAGTTTTTTAGTACAAAAATTATAATTTTTA
>NW_021571707.1:0-518 GCF_001605985.2 Dendrobium catenatum
AAATCATCTTTCGCGGGTCGGGTCGGGTCAACCCGGCCGGGTTGGGTCCGGGTTGAAATGTCCGACCCGTTTACAAAAACAGGTCGGGTTCAGGTTGACCCGTTTAGATCCGGGTCGGGTCGGGTTCGACCAGAACCCGACGGGTTGACCTGAATTGACACCCCTATTAGCATCTGAGTAAAACTTCAATTTCAGGTTGAGCACCATATTTTCTTCAAATAAATTATCTTTGATATCTGTTTCTATTTTCTGATATTCTCAATCAAATAAACCCCATTGTTTTGTTTTGGTTTGACAAAGTAACAGTGGTTTTTAACCGGTTTTGTTAGTTATGCTGTGGATTCTTCGGCCATGCTATAAGTTTAGGTTTCGTTTGTGATGACTTTCTTATTGCTTCTTAAAGCAGCTTTTTTATATAAAAATTTTAATTTTTTAACTAGAAAGTTATTTTAAGAAGTAATAAAAGTCGCCCCAAACGAAACCTTAGTTATGATTTTTTTGAAGAGCACTTTAAGAAG
>NW_021571708.1:0-246 GCF_001605985.2 Dendrobium catenatum
GGAGAGAGAGGGAGAGAGAGAGGGGGAGAGAGAGAAGGCAAGAAGGGGCAAGGTAGTGCAAGAGAAAGAGAGAGAGGGAGAGAGAGTGAGAGAGAGAGCGCAAGAGAGGGAGAGGGACATACAGAGAGAGAGAGAGAGAGGGAGAGATAGAGAGATGGAGAGAGAGAAGGAGAGAGAGTGAGAGAGAGAGAGAGAGTGAGTGAGAGAAAGAAAGAGTAAGGGAGTGCTAGAGAGAGAGAGGGAGAG
>NW_021571709.1:0-218 GCF_001605985.2 Dendrobium catenatum
TCGGTAATTCCAAGAACCTTATGATTGAAAATGTTTTTCTTGTAGATGGATTGAAGCACAACCTGCTTAGCATCAGTCAATTTTGTGATAAAGGCTTCATCATGAAATTCTTTGCAAACTCATGCATTGTAAGTTTAAGTAACAACACTATTTTGCAGGAAAAGAGGATCAACAATGTCTGCATGCTTGATTTAAATAAAATTGAATGTGCTGTTTCT
>NW_021571710.1:0-383 GCF_001605985.2 Dendrobium catenatum
AGTCAATGTTCTTTATTCTTTTGAGTCCAAATCATGTCCGAGTATAGTAGCATATTCACCCAAAATTTTGGCAGCTTCCCGGCGTCTCCCCCGTTTAGGGGAAAACTACGGAAAACTGGGCCTCTCGCCATGCTAGAGAAAAGCGTGTATGGTAGGTGCCCTCGTACGAGGACACCGCGACCGTGTAAAATCTTTGTCCCCACCACGCCAGAGAAAGGCGTGTATGGGTCTTCGATACCTGTTGCAAAAGAGAAGAAGTTGTTTCCCCGCTAGCGGGTACTTATGAACATCCCGGTCTTGTCGTAAGTGCCGCACCGGGTTCCCATCACACCACGCTAGAGAAAAGTGTGTATAGGCGGTTTTCCGGTGTGCCACGAACGCCG
>NW_021571711.1:0-311 GCF_001605985.2 Dendrobium catenatum
CACCAATGATAATTGCACCAAGGAGCATCACATAACTCATATCATTCCAAACCAATATAAATATAGAAAAATAGAAAGGGCCCAGCCACCACCATCCACATATCATGGGAAGCCAATAGAGGGAAAAGAACCAAGAACCAGCTACATGACAAATACCAAAATAGAAATGAACGAGAGTCAAAAGTTGGCATGTTCCACAAAAGGATCCCCGTGTAGTATAAAATAATTAACAAGAACCGAAAGTCAAACATACCAACCCAAAGAAACAAAGCAAGAAGACACAGCATGGAGGAACCTCACAACAACCAGAG
>NW_021571712.1:0-228 GCF_001605985.2 Dendrobium catenatum
CGATGTTTACCTACTGCTTATGATGCTAAAATTACTGTAATTATAGAGTCTAAAGATCTTAGCATTTACTCTATTGACAATCTTATTGGTTCACTCATTACATATGAGCAAGGAGTAAGTCAAAGAAAGATTGATGCAGGTGAACCAGGAAAGGAGAAAAATATTGGAAGAGTCAGAAAGTGAACACTAAAAACCTGAGGATGAAGATGATATTGCACTGATGACTAG
>NW_021571713.1:0-595 GCF_001605985.2 Dendrobium catenatum
CATGACCACCCTCACATTTAGATTTACAAAGTAAATTCCAAGAAGTATAATGGATACCAGATTCCCCCTTATCTTGCTCCATATAAACCCCCTACACATCTTAATATAGAGTTTTTAGTTGAGGTTCGCCTTTTCTTCTAAACTTTTATTGCTGGAAGAAGAAGGAATGTTAAATTTAGGGTGTTGTGAAGTGGAAAACTCATCATAATAGGATTCAAAAGTGAAGTAGTGGAGGATAAAAGTTTAATGTTGTCTTAGACTCATGGGTATTTGAAGCAATAAGATATTAGGAAGCATGTTTAAGGTGGAGGGAATAATGGGATGACTTATTAGAGGAATCTTAATGTAGGGAGGTAAAAGTTTTTTTTTGGTATAATTCATTAGACACGGGAATCCCATAAAATATCTGACATCCAATATTCATGTAATTTTATATTAATGATAATTAATTTTAAGTTGATTAATAATTATGAGTATTAAAATATTAAATGATATATAAAATAATTAAGGTTTGGGGTGTGAGAAATTAAAATTCAAAGTTGGAAAAATTCTCTTTGCGTTGTGACATTGAGCTCTCTATGTTTTAGACAAAAAA
>NW_021571714.1:0-618 GCF_001605985.2 Dendrobium catenatum
GGTTGGCTCTCCCCTTGTGGTGGGGGGCGACTTTAACAGTATCTTATCTCAGGCGGAGAAAAAGGGCGGGCGCCCATTTAGCTACACTGCCGCTGCTGGTGAGATGGGGGAATTTATGCACACCAATGGCCTGGTTGACCCTGGCTTCACTGGCCCTGCGTTTACCTTGACGAATAATAAGGATGCTAGGAGCAGGATTTCTTCCCGGCTCGATAGATTTATGATCAGCTCGTCGATTTTGGATGTGTTCCAGGAGCTACGGGTTACTCACCTGACGAGGCTTGCCTCTGATCATTGCCCCATCCTGTGCTCAACAGCGGAGCAGCAACGATGGGTTCCTTCTTTCTGGATAAAATTCGAGGATGCGTGGATTGGGTTTCCTAAGGCGTGGCAATTAGTGGCGGACAAATGGAAGGTCCAAGATACCGGTTCGGAGGCCTGTAAGCTGCAAAGGAAATGTAATAGGTCACTGAAGGCATTCTACTTCTGGAGTAAGAACAAGCTTAAGACGCTTATCCAGCTCAAGGATGATTTAGACAAGGAAATCAAGGTTCTGCAGGAGGTGGAGTGCTCTCCCGCGGGACTTTCAGAGGTTCAATTTGAGGCTTTGAGGTATAA
>NW_021571715.1:0-232 GCF_001605985.2 Dendrobium catenatum
AAATCCCTTTCGGTATTACAGCTCCTCTTATCCAATAAGCAATCGTGTTCATAATTGTAAACTTTAAGAACTGAATACTACCTGCAAAAGACAAGAATTTTACTTTCCAACCATCAAGTAGAGTAGAAATCCTACTTAGTAGTGGTTGGAAGTGAGCGGCTTTAAGCTTTTTGGGAGAAATGGGGAGTCCTAAGTAAGTAAGGGGATTGGCAGTGGGCGAGAAGCCAAGCAT
>NW_021571716.1:0-203 GCF_001605985.2 Dendrobium catenatum
GCTTGATGTTGTTGTTGTTGTTGTTGTTGTAGAAAATAAAAATTTTCATTGTGAAACCTCTGAGTTGGCTAAACATAAAAGAACCTCATTCCCAAACAAAAGTGAGAGATGTGACACTCCTTTCTACCTTATTCATAGTGATATATGGGGATCCTAAAAAATCCCAAATATCTCTGGGGTACGCTGGTTTGTGTCTTTCATTG
>NW_021571717.1:0-703 GCF_001605985.2 Dendrobium catenatum
CGGCCATCCACCCGCTCCTCCAACCCCGGCTTCTTCCCCGACGACGAGCCCTCTCGGCATCACCTGTCTACTAGTGGCATCGCTGAGTCTACTTACGATCCTCTTCCGCTAGCCACCACTTCCAAGAGCGAGTGAAGGATTTCAAGGTGAAGGATCTATATTTTAAACGTGAGGCTTTTGCTTATCATAGCTATTTGCATTATTTGGATTTCTTTTGGTTATTATTTGGCAAGGCTCTAGTAGTTCTCAAGTGTAATCAATTACCATGGTTTAATTTTTCATAATTTTTCTTGAACTCTACTTGAGTAAGCTAGACTTTATTGTTAGCATCGCAAAGTTGATAACCTCTTATTAATTTCTAAAGTGCAATTCATGTTTTCGTATGTTGGCATCACATCATTTTGGTATCAGAGCATGGTAGGCATGCACGACATGTGTAGAAAAACATCATAGGGTCTAACCTTTCATTATAGCTTAAAACTTGCATGCGTATCATTGCATCGTTAGAGTTTATTCACTGTTTTCACTGTTGTAATTGCATTTCCTGCACCCATATATTGGCATTTAAGTCGTCCTAGCTAGAGTGTGAGTGCAGCCATTCGACTTACATTGTTACTATTTGCTTAGGGTAACTAAACCCTTGTTTGTAGCTGTTTTCCGCACCATTCCAGCAACTGTTAGACATCGTTTAGAGAACTTATCG
>NW_021571718.1:0-217 GCF_001605985.2 Dendrobium catenatum
TGATGTAGTACTCTCTATTTCAAATATTTTGACTAGTAAATTTGAAATTTCAAGATCAAATATTTTAACGGACATAGAGAACCGTTCGGTTTTGTGACTGCGAGCAGTAAAAGCATAGTTAGTGTTCACTGTTGTATTTTTACTGTTCCAATTCATAAAATTGAACTATTCTTTGTGTTAGAACTCCGCACCTAATAATCTCTCCTTATTTTGGTGT
>NW_021571719.1:0-219 GCF_001605985.2 Dendrobium catenatum
TTAAGAATTCTTCCTACGAAAGAAAAGGGCAAGGTGAAACAAACTTTGAACTGGGGAAATAATGAAAGGCAAAAAATCTCATGGGCAGATCTGGTCTCTGAAGCATCAGACCAGGAGAGAGATAATGGTTAAGAGCCTTTCGTGTTTTTGGTGTTGTGTTTTTGTGTTTTTCTTTTTTTGTGTTTTTTTGTTTTGTTTATTTTTTTTTAATTTTTTTTC
>NW_021571720.1:0-375 GCF_001605985.2 Dendrobium catenatum
TCCCAGAAAGAATTAAGGTTAAGAAAAGGGAAAGAGATCCAACAATGGAGATATTATTCATACGAAGTGAATCACTAAAGTCTAGCAAAAGATAAAGGAACCAGATTAAAAGAAAATCAATGAACAGACAGATGATTTCAAAAAAGTAAATCTAAATCTTCTGAAAGGATATATTAACCATTAAGAAATCCTAAAAGAAGAACAAGCTGCTAAAGTACAAATGTACAAAGAAACAGAACCAACAACAGAGCAAACTCATGAACTTGAAATTGAAATTAATTTCAATGGAGAAAAGCATACAAGCAAAAGTATTTTAAATAAAATTGACTGCAAAAGAACCAAAATATTCAAAAAATTTGATGAAATCATAGAGTA
>NW_021571721.1:0-303 GCF_001605985.2 Dendrobium catenatum
ACTGCTCTATTGGAGCAGAATTTTTGAAATATAGGAAATTTTACTAGCTCTGATCCAGATCTTTCTCAGGATGACAACATAAAGGGAAAGGGTTTCTTGCGAACTCAGGTAAGTCCTAAGGGATTACCTGTGAACTCAAGTACTCCCTATCAAAATACATATGTTAAGGTTCAAAAAGATGTAAGGGAGCAGTTTGTACCACGTAATTCTTCCATAGTAGTTAAAGATAAAAATTCTGTTGTTAAAGCTCTTCTTGTTCAGGAGAAGAGAAATTCTTCTAAATTTATAACAAATAATATGACT
>NW_021571722.1:0-361 GCF_001605985.2 Dendrobium catenatum
GCCTCCGAATCTCCATCGCCTCCGAATCGCCATCCACAACCGAATCCACCGGCGTTGACGTCGAACCCATTCCCGTCGCTGAATCAATCAGCACCAACAAATTCCGGGTCGCCATTCAGTTGATCGGTCTTAGGTAATTTCAAACTCCTCTCATCTGCCCTAATTTTGGTAGTCCGATCGCTATTTTGTATCTATTCTTAAATTTACTAAATTCTTGAATGATTCTTGTGATGCATTTTAAATTTTCTGGTGATGCCCTAAATTTCGCATGCATGTTCGCCATTTATTCGCTATTTCAGCGTACCTGCTTGCTCAAGTGGTTTGGTAAAATATCTTTGTTTTATCTTAGATTTGAGTTCAA
>NW_021571723.1:0-257 GCF_001605985.2 Dendrobium catenatum
CTTCTTCCCAAAACTTCCCATAAGATGTGCCTTGAATCTGATGGTACTAAGGTGCAAGCTCGCCGGAGCATCTGTGTGGAACCCCCTCCACACTCCCTTGAAACCCCCACCAAGGATCTTCTCCCTCTCTCAAACTCCACCCTTTCCATTCTCCCTTTCAAGCACTCTGTTTAAGTTTTCTCTAGAAGAACAAAGCTTCAATGACCGCCGAAGTCACTTAGAAAGTTCCTTTTGAAAGCTTAAATATAAGAACTCCA
>NW_021571724.1:0-400 GCF_001605985.2 Dendrobium catenatum
GTGAAGGGAAAGAAAGGAAACACCTCCGCTCGGCCATAGGCCCCGAAACAGCGAAGTCTCTACCCGGCCATAGGTCTGTCAGTAGAACAAAGCGAAATCTCAACCATCCCCCAACGCACACGAGCGCGGTGATGTGAGAAAAACAGAGAGGTGAGTAATTCATCATCTAAGAAATTTCAAGCTCATATTTTAGTTACCACATGGTAGAGGACAAATCGTCGTAGCCATGAGTAATTTAAATACAAGTAGAGTTTCTTTAGGTAAAATTAACATCATGAAATAATCGGTCGATATACGCCTCTCTAAAAAGAAGAACATATAAACAACCGAGCGAGAAGAAAGATATCGTATCGAAAGAGCGAATGAAGTGGCGAGGGAACATGCTTGCCACTAAGAGTCA
>NW_021571725.1:0-355 GCF_001605985.2 Dendrobium catenatum
TTTAAAAGCTTTAATTTCCTGCAAATTAATTTTTGACAAATAAACCCTTGAACTTTCCCAAGCCAAAAGCTACAAAGAGCACTTATTTTAATTTTAAAACAAAATTTCAAAGCGATATTTACATGTATACCTCGTAATTCCTACATACTTAATTAATATCAAAAGTTGATATTTATTAATATAACATTTTAATATAAATTTCATTTAAAAAATTTTAATAGTAATGATATGCTTGATATTATTTAAACATAAATAAATACCAATATTCAAATACAAATTATGGGTTAGCAATATAAATCCCACATTTGCAAAAGCATCATTTCAACTTCTTCAAAAGCAATTAAGGATTTGTTTG
>NW_021571726.1:0-259 GCF_001605985.2 Dendrobium catenatum
AAACATTTCCAAATGTCCCCCAAACATCCAAATGCCCCCCAAACATCCAAATGCCCATCAAAATTCAAAACTCCACAAAGTTCAAAAACCCAAAAAGTCTCAAAATCCCAAAAATTCCAGAAATATTTAAAATTTGAAATCTAACTATCAAACGCTTAAAGCAAAATACATCCACCCTCCACAACAGTCGAGGTGGACAAATTAAAAAAATTATTTCAGCTCACAAAGAGCCAAATGCCTAGTCGAAAATATCACTATG
>NW_021571727.1:0-206 GCF_001605985.2 Dendrobium catenatum
TATTTATTTCAAAATATTATGAATAAATTAAATTAAAAAACACCATATAAAATCATATAAGTAAAATATATAGTTAATAGAAAATTTATAAAGAAGTTTAAAGACTAAAATATTTAATAAGTTTTGAAAAACAATGAAAACATAAAATATTTTTTACACTCTTAGAAAAAAATATAAAATATTTTAATGTTTAAATTTCATTTTAA
>NW_021571728.1:0-238 GCF_001605985.2 Dendrobium catenatum
ATATATTTTTTAAATTTTGATTTCTTGAATATAGATAAAATTATAATCTTTATTTACTTATTTTTACTTTAGTATATATACATATGTAATAGATTGAATTATTTTAAAAATCTAAATAGATAAGAAAGCGACATTACCTATCTTGAAATTTAATGGGTTAGACAAGGGAATTAGAGATGGTGATGATATGTCAATAATTGTCAATTAGTTAATTAACTTCTAATTAGTCCATCCATCC
>NW_021571729.1:0-295 GCF_001605985.2 Dendrobium catenatum
ACCTGAAAACCACCAGAAAATGAGAGTGAGCTCAACAACTCAGCAAAGCAACAAACCTCCAATCAAAATTCTTAGAATCCAAAACAGAATCAGACAGATATCAGAATCTTTGTACAGAAATCATAGTCGGACAATTCATAACAAAACAGATCAAATCAGAACATAACTGAACTGAACAAATATCAAATCAAATTGAACTATACGGAAACAGAAATCATATCAAATCAGAAACAGAACAGATCAGACATATCAAATCACAAACGGAATCGTACAGAAATCAGAAATTCAGATCATA
>NW_021571730.1:0-292 GCF_001605985.2 Dendrobium catenatum
ACCAAATACATTCATATGGTTAAACCCCTCTTCAAATAAAGCTTTCCCTCCAAAAATTTCAGTTTAACCTATTCTAAACAATTTTATAAAATTTCTAAGCTTCATCTAAGCCCATCCCAGCCATCCCTTTGGCATGAGGAGTAGGTGGTCCCTTCCCATATGAAGATAAACAAAGATCCTTTCAACTCGTACACCACCTTCTCTACCACCTAACTAATTGAGCCAACTGGTCTTCATCTAGGGCACTCACATGATGCATCCGGTCATTATTTTTCCATCTAGTAGCTCAATA
>NW_021571731.1:0-767 GCF_001605985.2 Dendrobium catenatum
TTTATTTCTAGCTGCTTTGATTTGAAAACAGACGTTACAGATATGTTGGAATCTCTTACATGAAAAAAAGTTTGATTTAAATAAATGTAAAGAAAGATTTATCTGTCCGGCAAAATGCACGAGCACGGCGAGAACGGAATGCACGAGCACGACTCACTGTGTAAACGACCAGGACAAGCAGCGCCGACAGCCATTCGAGCGGGATGTTAAGCTTTGTGCCCTAGTTCTCTTGGAGACGAGAGAGAGACAGAGAGAAAGAGGGCGGAGACGAAATAGGAAATAGTCGAAATACAGCGTAAACATTTGCACTCGGCTATTTCCCTAATCACTTACGCCATTCAATCTTAAATGGACGGCTGAGATGAGCGTTTTTAAGAACCGCGCGGTTCTTCTAAAACCCCTTCGGTTCGGCGGTTCTCCGGTTCAACCGGATTCTACCCGGTTTCTTGCCGGTTTCTAAATATCCCGGTTATTTCAACTGATCGAACCGGCCGTCGGACCGGTTCACGGTTGAACCGGCCGGTCTGGTCCGGTTTTCAAAAGCATGAAATTCATTATGTTCATCAATTTATGTTCATAAGTTTTCAAATATATTTCAAATGTCAGACATAAGCTGATTTGGAGTCTAATCATATATTCATATCATATGTAATGATCATAAGTTTATCTCGTCAAGACATTCAACTAGACTATAAGTTTGTTAAAATCGAAGTTCAGATGGTCATGCATTTTGATACGTCATGCAAAAATTATCTTGATCGGGCACG
>NW_021571732.1:0-1509 GCF_001605985.2 Dendrobium catenatum
CCCAGATTGACTCCGGTACATGCAACGGCTGGTACAAGCTGGTGTTTTGTCCTCCCCCTTTGTATGTTTGGCACACTGAGCATCTCTCCACAAACTTCGATACATCACGTCTTAGGTGCGGCCAAAAAAATCTTTGCTGCAGCTGGATGACTGTATTATCACGGCCTAAATGCGCTGATAACCCACCCGCGTGAGTTTCCTTAATGATCTGCTGTCGCCATGAAGAACTATGAATGCATAATTTTCCCTTAAATAAAAACCCATGGCGTATAGAATATTCTGTATTGGTTTCTTGTTTACAACAATTTAACCAGTGTTCTTTAAAATATTCATCTTCAGAATATAAATCCTTCAAGTAATTGAGACCGAAGAACTCAGTCTGTAGCGTGGTAATGAGAGCAGCACTTCTACTTAGTGCATCAGCTACCCGGTTTTGCACTCCACTCTTATGCTTAAGCATAAAAGTAAACATTTGAAGAAAAATCACCCAGCTAGCATGCATCCGATTGATATTTTTCTGAGAATTGATGTACTGTAAAGCCTTGTGATCATTGCAGAAAACGAAGTCCTGGTGGAGCAGATAGTGTTCCTACTGTTTTAAAGCTCTAACAACCGCATACAATTCTTGTTCGTAAACAGTCCAGCGCTACCGTGACGGGCATAATTTTTCACTAAAGAACTCCACCGGTTTGCTGTCTTGCGATAATACTGCCCTAATGCCGATGGTAGAAGCATCTGTGCCAACCATAAATGGTTAGTAAAGTCAGGTAACACTAAGACGGGCGCCATTGTTAGTGCACGTTTGATTTCATCAAAGCTCTACTGCTGCTCTTCAGCCCATGTGAACTGCGGTAATTTTAGCCCATTAGTGATTGACCTTTCTTTATTAGGTTTAAATGAGAATTTGACTTTTAATAGAACACAATGGAGAAAAAGGATTCATGTAGCCGACCCCACGTAGTGGGATAAAGGCTTGATGTTGTTGTTGTTGTTGTAGTGATTGGGGCCATAATACTGCTGAATCCCCGTATGAATCTTCGGTAAAAATTCGCCAACCCGTGAAAACTACGAATATCTATCAATGACCTGGGGGTTGGCCAATTTTTTATTGCAACCACCTTTCCTGGATCCACGCCAATACCATTCGCTGAGATAATGAATCCGAGAAAAGATACACGCTCTGTAGCAAATTCACATTTGCGGCTGTTCAAAAAAAACCTTATTCTTCCTCAATGTATCAAACAGAGTTGTTAGGTGTTTGATGTGGTCCTCACTAGTGGCGCTATAAACTAGTATATCATAAAAATACACAACGCAGCATTTGTTAAGAAATGGCTTTAGCACCTCATTCATTAGTCGCATAAACGTCGTCGGTGCATTGCACAATCCGAAAGGCATAACCTTCCATTCGTATAAACCTTGGCGTGTCTTAAATGCCGTTTTCCATTCGCCCCCGCTACGAATTCTTATCTGGTGGTAGCCACTACGTAAATCAAGTTTTGAGAATAC
>NW_021571733.1:0-354 GCF_001605985.2 Dendrobium catenatum
CATTGAAAATATATTATTGGTAGAAGGCTTAAAGCATAGCTTGTTAAGTATTAGTTAGCTTTGTGATAAAGGTAACAGTGTTAAATTTTTCCCCAAAAGCTGCATTACAAGCAAAAATAGAATTGATATATTACATGGAAATAGGGTAAATAATATTTATAATCTTGATTTAAATTTTATTAAATATTATAATATTTTTTGTCTCAAAATAATTACTGATGATTCATGGTTATGGAAAAGAAGATTTTGTCACGCTAGCATGAAAAATCTTAGGTAAATTACCCAAAAAGAGTTAGCTTCAGGAATAACTAAAATATACTTTACTAAGGATCACCTGTGTGATGCCTGTCAACT
>NW_021571734.1:0-240 GCF_001605985.2 Dendrobium catenatum
ATTTCAGCATCACGTGGAAGTTGTGCAGAATTCCTGCATTTCCAGAAAATCCGGCAGAGTTCCGACATCTTCAAACGGAAGGAAGAGCTCCGGCGGTGGTCGAGGAGGTGAGGAATCTCCTTTTCCCCTTTCTCCTCTTCTTCTTCTCTCTCTTCACTTGAGCCCCCTTGGTGTAGAATGAGGGCTCTATTTATAGTTTTTCTCGAGTGGCATAGCCCGTAAATAGGCGTGAGATCAAGG
>NW_021571735.1:0-283 GCF_001605985.2 Dendrobium catenatum
GTAATTGCAGTAATTTTAGCATCATAAGAAGTAGGTAGACATCGAAGAATTTTATTGACCCTTTCAGCATTAGTTACCAAGTGCATGCAAAGATTGACAATTTGTGTGAATCTTGTGCACATGTCAGAGATAGATTCATTAGGTTTCATGCGAAACAATTCATAGTCATGTAATAAGATATTGAGTCTTGATTGCTTAACCTCATTTGTCCCTTCATAAGTTATACAAATTCTATCCCATATGTCATTTCCACTTTTACAAGTAGAAACTCGCATGTAGTCTT
>NW_021571736.1:0-2353 GCF_001605985.2 Dendrobium catenatum
ATGAACTGCAATTACTCATTTATAGAACTTCAGATACACTTAATAGGGAATTAATGATCTAGAAAATATGTCTTGAAGCACTCATCATGAAATTACATGTGTAGCAATTAAGCCAACGTCATTGCTAAGCCTAACAACAAGTTTTAACAATTAACAAAAACAACAGTTCTTACTTTTTAGGAAAGCAATGTATATCACAGAAGCAATAGGCAAAAAATTAATTGCCACAAACCAGGCAGCGATTCTTGGCCAAGTGGTTGAGCTGTCTGGCTCCAACCACAAGATATTGGCCTAGCAAGTCCCCCTAAAAAATTACCATAAAGCAACCGCATTGCAACGAAATCCCCTATTCACTCAAAATGCGCTCACCTCACAGAGAACAGAGAGCATCTCGCGTGGATTACAGACAGAAACTAAGTGTTCGATGATTTTCCCAGCAATCTCCCCACACTTTACTGACAAAGGCGCAAACTTTATAACCAACTTCGGTAATTCAAAAGAAAGTGCTTCGACCACCATCTGATTCGAATCAGGAGAAGAAAGAAAACGATAAATCTCATCTAGGGCCACTTCTAAGCCTTCAATGCCAGGTAGTATTTCATCTAAATCGGAGGTACAGGATTCCATGATGGAATGGAGAAGGTTGGTAACAGGAGCGACGGCCTCATCGGATTGGATGACGTCTTTTGTCTCTATCGACTGAAAGAATTGCAAGAAAAATATTAGATAAGGGAAGCAGGAGAAGCGATGAAGTCGGGAAAAAGTAAAAAAAAAAAAAAAAAAAAAAAAAGGAGAAGTTTTTATCTACGCTTGCGCAAGCTTCGAGGGCTTCTCCAAGGCGAAGAGAGATTTGCGAGGCAGAGGACGAAGTGGGGTGCTGGAGACGTTGGCTATCGCCAGCCATCTCTGGAGTTCTCGTTCTCGAAGTATTTCTCTCGCTTCAGGCGGAACCAGCTTTTCATCTTAGGGCGCAAAATTTTTTTATTAATAGATAAATATAAAAAAAATAAAAAACAAAATGAGGACATAATTCAAAGTGAAATCTTGTATTCCAATATGATAGAAAAATTGAAAATCATTACAATTTTATCAATCTATTTTGCATTTTTTGATAATATTAGACTACATCTTCATTGGGAATCAAATCAAATACATCTTTTTCAATGTAAGGCACAAGACAATCGTTAAGCCAATCATCACCCATCCTACTACGCAATCGATGTTTGATAATTTTCATTGCTGAAAATGCTCTCTCCACTGTAGCAGTAGCAACTGATAAAGTTAATACTAAAGTAATAAGTCTTTAAACTAAAGGATACACATAATTTTATTTTGAACTTAACAATATGCTTTGCAAGATCAACAATGCTTCTCAGAAAGGGGAACTCTTCACTGGTCCGCATATCAATAATATAAGTTGATAATTGATTTTTAAGAGCAACAACCTCAATTATAGAGAAATCACTTGGATATAACTCTGCCAGACATATCAACTTCCCCTCATCATAAGCATGAAAAGAATCACTTGGGTTTAAGCATGACACACAAAGTAGTAACTCTGTACTTGATTCAGAAAATTGATTATCTAGCTCTTGAAGTTGCATTCCAACTACAGTATAAAATAAATCAGCACGATAATGATGTAGATTTGTTATTTCTTCAGCTCTTCGCACTGCTCGACGGCGAGTTTTGTATGTTTCATTCATGTTTGGAACAACAACTTCAAAAACACCACAAAAACGTGACACTTCGGCTAGTAAAGCATTCCATCCATTCTCCATTAGTAGTTGCAGTCGTTGTAAAACCCGAAAATGCCGTCTAAGACCTCGCACGCTTTTCAAAGCGCCGCGACGAGGTTTAAGTGAAAATTTTGAGGTTGTCAGATTTCGACGGGAATAATTTTAGAAAATAGAGTGTAAAATTCTGGTCGTTTTCATATATAGAACTTATATTTAATTTTGAGTATTTTGAGAATTATGAATTTTGGAAAGTTAGAAATGCCAATTCTACCCTAAAGGTTTGTTCATGCATGGGTTGTTTAAGTGAGGGCATAGAAGTCTTTTGGTATATCCCCTTTCTCCCTAAATGAACTAACCGAGCCCTCATTCCCCCATTCACACGGTTTGAGCGGAAGAAACCGTGAGGGAGTGCACGGGTAGAGGCGACGGGCAAGGGAGATCGGGCGGCTCCGGCGGCGGATTCCGACGGCCAACCTTGGGGAAAATCGTAGGGGAGACTAAGGGAAGTGAAAGGTATGCATTAAAATCAATTTCTCTTCTCTCATTCTCAAGATTTTTTGAAGAGAAGATTTATAGTGTTTGAGAAAAACTTGAGTTTTCTTTGAGGTTCTTTT
>NW_021571737.1:0-306 GCF_001605985.2 Dendrobium catenatum
AACTCAAAGAAGTTGGATATATAATCGATTAGCGTAAAGATGAAAAACATTAATGGATGAGTTCATTAGAGGGGTGAATATTTTATTCAAACAGTTTCTCAACTACCCAGCTTTATCTCAGATGGAAAGTTTCGTTACCTATATTCAAAACATAAAAATCAAGTGCACCTAAGCCCATATGACATAACTGTTGATCTATACCATTGAGGCTTCATGCCAGAATATTAGTATTTGACTTCTCATGGTAAGTATGAACCACATTTTAATTATGGATGCGACCCATTGACAAGTGCTAATATAGATAAG
>NW_021571738.1:0-200 GCF_001605985.2 Dendrobium catenatum
TGAAAACTAGCTTCACACTCCGGTGTCTAAACAAAAGCTACTGACTTCTGCGTCAGTCTCGTCAGAGGCGTCGAAATCTGTGAAAATCCTTTCACAAATTTCCTATAATACCCGGCCATGCCCAAGAAACTACGTACCTCAAATACCGTAGTCGGCCTTGGCCAATCAGCAACTGCCTGAATCTTCTGGGGATCAACAGA
>NW_021571739.1:0-301 GCF_001605985.2 Dendrobium catenatum
CTCGAATCGAACGACTCGACGAGACGAATCCAACGAGACCATGTTCGCCGAATTCCGACATCATTAAGACCTTCAAATATCCAACAAACTGTGCATGATCAAAGGATTCGATATCGGCCATTCATTCAAACCACTCCCAATTCGCCCATGATCCCACGCCTATTTACGGGCTATGCCACTCCAGAAAAACTATAAATAGAGCACTCATTCTACACAAAGGGGGGTCAAGTGAAGAGAGAGAAGAAGAATAGAAGAAGGAGAGGCGAAAGAGGAAAAGGAGATTCCTCACCTCCTCGACCAC
>NW_021571740.1:0-1617 GCF_001605985.2 Dendrobium catenatum
TTTAGTTACAACAGTCCCATCTGAATGCTTCATAGAATTAGCTCCATTAGTTCTCCTTCTAGCTGACGTCATGGAGTGGAAGAAGTGTGTGTTTCCATCCCCTTCCTCAATCCATTTCACCTTAGCTCTTTGCGTCCACCATGTCATAATTCTAGCAAGAGTACTATTCAATAATTGAACCTTATATCTAAAGGCCTCCATTTTAACTTCAGTTAACCAATTTGGCAAGCATTCCAATTCCTGCAAACTTTTTATCTCCTTATCCATCTCCTCCTTCAATTGATTAAGTTGTTTAAATTTGTTCTTACTCCAAAAGAATAAAGCTTTCAAGGTCCTTTGGCATTTCTTTTAAAGTTTAGCTACTTTAGAACCCATGTCCTCCACACTCCATTTCTCCCAAACTAGTTGCCAAGCCTTTGGATAACTAGCCCAAATATCCTTAAATTTTATCCAATGGGAAAATGCCTTCCCTAATTCACCTTGGATAGTGCATAGAATAGGGCAATGGTCAGATGCAAGTCTAGTAAGATGTTTAACTGTAACCCCTGAAAAGAATCCATAATTGAAAAGCTTATCAAAAATCTGTCCAATCGTAAAAAAATTCTGCTCCTCGCATCTTTATTATTTGTCCAAGTAAAAGTAGGACCGATGAAACCAAGATCAATCAAATTATTTGCCAACATAAACTCACCCATATTATTTGGAGCTAGAGAAAAATGAAAGGCCTTGCCCCCCTTCTTTCCCTCCTGAGACATGTTACAATTGAAATCCCCCCCCCACCAACAAAGAGGATTCCAATGTACGATGAATAGATATGTCCTCCCAAACTTGTCGCCTGACATACCAATCTTTATAATCATATACCACAGCCACCTCCAAAATATTATTCTGATCATTTATAAGTCTCCCAATGATACATTGCTTGGACTTAAAAATAACACCACATTACTCTTCCACAAAACCAAAATGCCACCTGCATTGCCAACCGCTGGCTGAAAGATAAACTCCCAATTTCTACCAGCAAGTTTGTCAATTTCCTTTATAGAGAAAGATTCCATCTTAGTTTCCAAAAGCCCAACAAAGCTGATATCATTCTCCCCAATGAGGTGTCGTAAGTAGTTTCCCATCTACTTCTTACGAGCACCTCTATAATTCCAGCATAAGAGGCTAAACATTATTCACCATAGGGGAAGCATCCCCGCCACTCAGATTATCAAGAAAAACACCTGGTTCCTGGTAAACTTCCACTCCACCCAAATCAAAATCACTACCCTTCATACCATCAGTTTTATAAATAACATTCATAAATTGTTCCAAAGAAGAAGATACCAAATCAGTCTTCATATATTTACTCCTCCTTACTCTAGGTAAATTCTATAACGATCCAATGAGTGCAAATTCCTTAGAAAATCATGATTTAACATTTTTAACTTGCTTGTTCTTAGGCTTCAAAATTCCTGCATTGCTATATGAGAGTTTCAGAATTCTGGCAATTAAAAGAAATGATGGAGGCTTATCCATCCACATCATTAACCCCGTCGACCCCTGAGCACTAGAACTCACTTTCTCCAGATTCCCATGGCTAGCAACCAACTTTTCCTTACTTTGCAAATTGCC
>NW_021571741.1:0-246 GCF_001605985.2 Dendrobium catenatum
ATTAAATATAATTAATTAAGATTTAATAATAACTATTAATTAATTATAATTATTTATAATTAATAATGACTAATTATCAATAATCATAATTAATCAAGTTTGATTCATTATGATTAATGAAATATAGAGCAAAATTTGAGAGGTTTTAGCATATATCCTTATTTCCTCCTCTTTACAGTGAATCCCGAATTTGGCCAAAGAAGCATGTTTGAGGGAGAAAGTTACCTTCTCAGCTAACGGGCTCCT
>NW_021571742.1:0-370 GCF_001605985.2 Dendrobium catenatum
TGAAATTAATAGGCAAGTTAAGAATTCTCGAAATAACACAATCAGGGATACAGTTAGATAATTTCTCATAATCCCAACCGTGATCCTTAAATAAAAAATTAACTTTAATAGAACTAGAAGACGTAGAGTGCAAAATGGAGTCAATAGAGTCCTTACCAAGCCATTTATCTTACCAAAAAAAGATGTTGGCATCACCAAGCTACCATGAAATAAAAGGCTCCATCTCCCATTTTATCTTACGCAATCTTTTCCAAACTTTAGACTCACTCGTTTTAGAGGAAATAATGGTAGGGTGATTAGCCACACAATATTTAGAAATCATAAATTTAGACTAGAGATTCTCTTTAGAGCGCAACTTAAACCAAAGTTT
>NW_021571743.1:0-231 GCF_001605985.2 Dendrobium catenatum
AATCTTTCCCACCTTCATGTCTTTGGCTGTAAGGTTTTCATTCACAACAATGGGAAATCTCACTTGGGAAAATTTGATCCTAAATCTGATGAGGGAGTATTCTTGGGATATTCTAGTGTTGGGAAGTCTTTTAGGGTGTTTAACAAGAGAACTTTAATGGTGGAAGAAACAACTCATGTAGTTTTTGATGAGTCTGAGCCTAAGAAATATGGAGTAGAAGATGATGATATT
>NW_021571744.1:0-240 GCF_001605985.2 Dendrobium catenatum
TGCATTAACATTGCATTAATGGGATTCCTCCTTGGGTTGCCGGCGGCATGGGTGAGGGAGGGGAGAGATTTACTAAAATCTGAATTTAATTTCAGATTTTAAGTAAATTTGGAGGGAGTTAAATGGGATTTGAAATTTGAATCAAGAGAGTTAATTGTCATTAACTAGCCTTAAGTGGGATTCCCCTTTGATGGGGCCGGCGTCTAGGAGAGAGGGGAGGGGGTGAGGAAGCAATTGCAC
>NW_021571745.1:0-208 GCF_001605985.2 Dendrobium catenatum
AATCCAAATAAAATGAAATCAAACTGGAATCAAAATTTAAATTGTTTGAACATAAAGATGAACTTATAAAGACTCAAGAAGACTTTGAACAAAATGAGAACATGTTATTGAACTCAAAGGATTGCAAGGGGACTTAACCAAGACTTGAGCTTGAATGGAGTCTGAACTCAAGAGCACAAGGAATCCGACGACTCAATGTCGGGTGAAA
>NW_021571746.1:0-212 GCF_001605985.2 Dendrobium catenatum
GAAGAATTAAGAAAGCTGCCCCAAATGAAGACTAAAAAAGTTGTCTCAAATGAAGCATGTATTTCTCTAATATATCTCTAACTAATTATTTAATGACATTAATTTATCATTTCAAAATTTTACTTAGGGTTACATAATTATATTCATTATAATTCTTAATGAATAATAATACAATAGGTTTCTAATCATAAGAATTTGATTTGGCTTACAAG
>NW_021571747.1:0-496 GCF_001605985.2 Dendrobium catenatum
TTCCGGCCGCCCTCTAGGAGTACTCCACATTGAATTTTAGGTATTTTTATTAAGTTTAGGGTTATATTTTTCAAGTTTAACTTAAACTAGGGTTTAGTTTTTTTATGTTTTTTTTGTGTATTTGGTTTTTTGTTTTAGGAGACATGTTAGAGGTAAAGAAAAGGCGAATACGTCATTGCGGCGTGACCCTTCTTGAAAATATAGCGTGCAAGTAGACGTAGGAGGGTGCAAGAAAACGTATGTCTATTTAAAATGCAATTTTTATGAGAAAGTGGTGAAGGGCAGAGTAACCCGTATGAAGTAGCACTTATCATGCTCTCACAAGAACGTAGCACCGTGTGCAAAAGTGCCGGACAATGTGAAGGAAGAAAAAAGTGCTTACATGAAGAAAACTAACATTGCTAAACATTTACAACATGAGCAATTTGATGAAAGGGTCGAGCATGGTGCTTATTTTGCGAGCGAGAGTGGAAATGGCTCTTCCTCCACTATACAT
>NW_021571748.1:0-264 GCF_001605985.2 Dendrobium catenatum
ATAATTTTGTGATGACGTATCAGTTGCCCCCTATTTTCAGACGTCGAAGCTCCAGGAGTCCGAAAATATGCATCACAAATTTAATAGAACTTTCTCAAGCGAGTCGGAATTATTCTTGTGTGTGGGGGCCTCGAATGGCCTTGAAAGTGTCGAAATTAAGTCCGGGACGTCGAAAAACGGTCCCGGGGACCCCAAAAACGTCGAATTTGGACTTGTCGGGGCGAAAAATGGGCTTGGAATGGACCGCGGCCACTCTCGCGCGCT
>NW_021571749.1:0-248 GCF_001605985.2 Dendrobium catenatum
ATATTTCAAAGAAATTTTAATAATAACTTTTTATGATTAGGACTTATTTCTGGGAACTACTGGTCACAAGCGCCCACTACATTTTTATAAATATGGGGAACTTCAAGTTATCCACAATTCTTGTTGATCTGGGGCATCAGTAAATTTCATGAACATAAAAACTCTTGCATATCTTAGATCAGATGCCTGTAAGCTCTCTACTAACAACCTAATATTATGTGGGATTAATGGAAAAGGCAAGAAGGATT
>NW_021571750.1:0-579 GCF_001605985.2 Dendrobium catenatum
TCAGCAACCGTTTACACGCGCCGCGCGCTGATTCGCCTAGCAATCATTGGCGCTAACGGTTAACGGCTGGGTTAACCACAGCCGTCGGATGGCAGATCGAACGGTTGGGATTAATGGTGCTCCGATACCGCGGGATCTAATCCGAGCCGTTGATCGAGATCAATGGCTGAGATTTCGGCTTTAACCTCCCGCTCATATCCGGAGGTGCGACTTCGAGCGGGATGCCAAAAGCTTTCACGAATGGTTGCTCGAACTGAAGGAGGGATCGATCTGGGAGCTCGAAGGGAGCGTCTGGAAGTTCGAAGGAGCTCTAGGAATCAATCGAGAGCGAATGCCAATGCTTCTGTAGGTCTGGTGAGCTCGAGGGTATTCGGACACCTTTCGAGAGCTTGGACAACCGAGATTGAACTGGAGAGGGCTCGAATTGCTGCCAGGTGGACGATGGCGACGTCCAGGGGAGATCGTGGGGATCAAACCGGTGGACAGCAGCCTTGAGCCAGAAATTATCTGGGGGGGACTACCAGAACTCAATTTCCATTGGCTCCGACTGCCGCCAGCCATGGTCTGGGTCGGGTTGAC
>NW_021571751.1:0-240 GCF_001605985.2 Dendrobium catenatum
CGGAGAAGGCATTTCTGTTGATCCCCAGAAGATTCAGTTGGTTGCTGATTGGCCGAGGCCGACTACGGTATTTGAGGTACGTAGTTTCTTGGGCATGGCCGGGTATTACATGAAGTTTGTGAAAGGATTTTCACATATTTCGACGCCTTTGACAAGACTGACGCAGAAGTCAGTAGCTTTTGTTTGGACACCGGAGTGTGAAACTAGTTTTTAGATATTGAAGGATTGTCTGACTTCAGC
>NW_021571752.1:0-219 GCF_001605985.2 Dendrobium catenatum
ATGTATAAATGTTTATTATGTAAATATCCATATGATATTTATTTCGCCATTCATCAATATTTAGTAGATTTTTGTTTTACATAAGCAAATTATTTTTTCAAAAAGTACCGAGCTGCTTTTTAGGTCTTCCGATAATTTGAATATTGAAAAATTGTGTTAGGATTTAAATATAGTGAAACCAACATTTTGTAAACACCATCAATAATTTTTTAAGACATT
>NW_021571753.1:0-290 GCF_001605985.2 Dendrobium catenatum
TTAACCAAACCTATTAAATCCAAATCCCATTTAAACTCCTGTTAACTAAGTTTCTTCTGGAACTTTCTTGGAGTATTTCTCAACCCTTGATCAAAGATCCAAAGGTCTTAAATCATCCCATGTTCTCAAAAGGACATAGGAGGCCTTTCCACCTCACTAGTCCTTGTGTCCTTGATTCTCCAGCCTTCCAACCACTCCCTTGACATGTGGCAGCTATCTGGAGTACAACCAAACAAATCCTAGCCGTCTATCAAACCAGGGGACGTTTGAATAGGGTGTAAACCCTCATT
>NW_021571754.1:0-222 GCF_001605985.2 Dendrobium catenatum
AGAGGAGGAAGAGCACCCTCACTTGGCTATGGTTGAGATCTCACTCCACTCCATAGCTGGACTGACATCACATGCCACCATGAAGCTGGAGGGGGAGGTTGCAGGGTATAAGGTGATGATTCTGATTGATAGTGGGGCCACCCACAACTTCATAGCTTGCAGATTGGTGGAGAGGCTGGGATTAGTGGTGACCCAAGGTAGAGGGGTAGGAGTCATTTTGGG
>NW_021571755.1:0-269 GCF_001605985.2 Dendrobium catenatum
ATATCTGTGGATAATTTTGAAATTACTAGATGGACAACAGGGGGGTGAATTGTGAAAACTTTTTGACAATTATTAAAACCTAAGCATGAGTTCTAAATCTTTTCGTTGTTGTTAGAATTTTAATACTAAAAATTAAACAACCTTTTTTTAAAAAAAAAATTTTCAAGGCAAATATTTTGAAATTAAAAAAGTACGCAGTAATGAAAAAAACAGTAAGGAAAAAACACACCAAGATTTTTATAGTGGTTCGATCAAAATATGACCTACGT
>NW_021571756.1:0-311 GCF_001605985.2 Dendrobium catenatum
AATTTTTAATTTTAATATTATAACAAAATTTCAATTAAAATTTTATTTATTTTTAATTTAAACTTATTATTCTATATAAGTAATTCTCAAAACATTTTAGCTCTGATGTCAAAAATGAAATATGAAGGAAGGTGAGAATTTGAAACGAATGAAACCCTCAATGTGGGTTTAAAGAAAGGATGATATATGATGGATAATATAGTGCATGCTGACTTATGAGAATAATGGGAAGGTGAACTTTCAACCAATTAAGTGATTATTTTGTGGTATGGAATAGTTTGAAAGAGCTTGGCCAAGTAAGGGATGGGGTC
>NW_021571757.1:0-240 GCF_001605985.2 Dendrobium catenatum
ATTGTCAGCCAAAACAGCAATTCACTATTCTTATTGTCTGCCAAAAAGATTAGGCACAAATCTTCAAAACCAATAACAGTATGAACAAACCTCAATATTTACATAACTTGCAATACAAAAACAAAACCTCAATATTTATATATTATATATAAATGATGCTTCTTATGAGCCATATGTCATTTCTATACAAAGCCTAATATTCATCAACATACTTTATACAGCTATAAGAAAACAACTCAG
>NW_021571758.1:0-34257 GCF_001605985.2 Dendrobium catenatum
CAAGCTCGATTACACTAGTGCAGATCAGATGGTTGGCCGTTGGTCTAACGACTAACACGACAAGAGTGACGGATGCAACGAGTGATTCATTGCTGGCCTTACGTGATGGTAGCATGAGCCCTAAGACCTAACGAGATGAGCTAATGAGGTCCAAGTTCCCAGGTCAATCGGCTTAATTTTGGGTTATCGGGTCAACCCGAACCTGATCCGGTTGTGCAAATGGGTCAAAAACTCAAAACCAAATCCGACCCGTAAATCAATCAAGTTGACCCGAACCCAAAATTTTTTGGGTCATGTCCGAGTTGGTTTTTGGGTCTTGTCAGATTTTGACACCCCCTACGTTGAATTTCAGGTTGAGTCATTTATTCTCTGAAAAATCATATAAATAATTGTACTCAAACTTAGTTTATGTGTTTGATTATATTATTCCATTAAGCCCAAAAACTATTATTCCTGGTCCATAGTAGGAGTAAGTCGGCTGAAACTCAACTCGCTAATGAGTTACGATTAGGTTGAATTATGGTCCACAATATGATTCCAATTCTTATGAAAATTATTTTCTTAGGTTTCAAATTTTTATCTAAATGTGTTTGAATCATGTTTAAATTAAGGTTCAAATTTAAGCCCATTCAAAATTATTTTTCCTTGAATCACCATCATTTGATCACAACCATCGTAGTACTTATTATCCTTATCCCCTTAATGAAATTTCCCACCACTTTTATCAGAAAACATACCAGCTACTTTGATTCTTTTAATCTAATCTTCCCTAATTTGGGGGGATGGACAAATCTTTGTAACCAATGCTCATCTAACAAAACTGATACGTCATCACAAAATTATCTTGCTCGAGCACGAATCTCGAGGCAAAAAGCTAGTTGAAAATTTCAAAAATAAAATTTGAGAGCACCTGTACTTAGATTTTAGCGAGCTTATAGTCAAACTGAGCGTCTCAGAAATATGAACCCAATGACACCAAATTCAACCCAATCCGAGCCCAAATGGGTCGAAATCAAGGACCCAAAGCTTCTTTGGAAGGTTCAAACCACAATTTGAGTTACCAAACGGTCTCCGATTTTAACGAATTTATACTCGAATCGAGCGGCTCAACGAGAAAAATCCAACGAGCCTAAGATTGCCAAATTCTGACATTACTAAGGCCTTCAAATGTCCAACAAACAGTGCATAATTGTAGGATTCAATATCGGCCGTCCATTCAACCACTCCCTATTCGCCACTGGTCTCACGAATATTTGCGAGCTATGCCACTCTAGAAAAACTATAAATAGAGCCCTCATTCTTCACAAAGGGGACTCAAGTGAAGAGAGAGAAGAAGAAGGAAAGAAGAAGAGAAAGGGGAAAGGGAGAATCATCTCCTCCTCGACCACCGCCGGAGCTCTTCCCGCCGCCTGAATACGCCGGAACTCTGTTGGATTTTTGAGAAACGTTGTGATTTTGCACAACTTCGTAACTTTGTTTCAACTCAGAAGAACTTTATTGTAAATCTGATTGTCCTAACTTGTGGGACGAATCAACTTCTTGTAATTTACGCAACACTAGTAGAACTTTTCAACTGGGCGAGAACCCGTGGTTTTTTCCCTCTTTTGGATTTTCAACGTAAAAATCCTGGTGTTCATTCTCTTTTCTGCTTGTGTGCTGAATATTCATACAACACTCAGACGCAAATTTATAAACTCTACCGCCGCGTGTATTCTAGCTCGCAAAAAAAAAAGTTTATTTAGGATAACCACCATGATTCACGATCAATTTTATGTAGAGTTCTCGAATACTCTTTTTAAAATGATCAATTCAGATTAAAGACTCAATTTTAATTTTTCATTCCTGAAGATGCTAAGTTTCTGAATTTCTTAGCTTAAGTGATGTCGAATTCACTCGCTAGTGTCATTCATTAAAGCATCCTGGAATATTCACAGTGGTAGAGAAATATATAGTTTAACGTCTTAGCATTGTACGAAGATCCAGCACAAAATCAGATAAGTGAGAGAGAGTAAAATTTATAAGAGACACCAGAGTTTTTATGTGGAAAACCCCTAAAAAGGGGGAAAAACCATGGTGCTTGGCCCTGTTTGAATGAATCCACTAGTATTTGTAGTCGATTACAAATGAGGCCCTTCTTAGGGAGAAGGCCTTGGCTTGATGTTACAAATGTACGTCATATAGAGACCATTACATGGTGGGAGTTACAGAAAGGTCATTGTTAGTTATGGAGGTTGGAATGATCGTAGCTGGAAAGAAACAGAGGTTAGAAAGATCATTGTCTGGCGATGTAGGTCGGAAGGAGATCGGGGTCAGAAAGATTGTTTCCTGGTGATGGAGTTCGGAAGGACCATTGTAGGTGACGGAGGTCGGAAGGACCGTAGTCGGTAGAAAACTGGGGTCAGAAAGACCATTTTTCTGGTGATGGAGGTCGAAATGACCATAGTCGATAGGAGACCAGGGTCAGAAAGACCATTGTCTAGTGATGGAGGTTGGATGGACAGTAGTAGGTGACAGAGGTCAGAAGGACCATAGTCGGCAGGAGACTAGGGTCAGAAAGACGTTTGTTTGGTGATGGAAGTAGGCAATATTTTGGGAGAACTCTGAGCTTCAAGTGGTTGCCTAGTGGAGCTCAAGGACTCAAGTAGTAGTCCGGAGAAAGTCTGGGCCTCAAGTGATGTTCTGGTGGAGCACAGGGCCTCAAGTGGTGGTTCGGCAGAAGTCCGGGTCTCAAGTGGTGGCCTGGCAGAGCAACAGCGTCAGGCGGTGCTCCGGCGGAGCTGAGGGCCTCAAGTGGCGGTCCGGTGGAGCAACGGTGTCAGGCGGTGGTCCGGAAGAGGTGAGGGCCTCAAGTGGTGATCCGGCGGAGAAAAGGCGTCAGGCGGTGGTCCGGTGGAGGTGAGGGCCTCAAGTGGTGGTCTGGCGAAGGTCATGCGGTGGTTCGACGAAACTCTGACTGTGCTCGAGGAGGAGCTTCTTCCTTTTCTTCTCTTCTTCTCTTCTTTCTTTGGTCCTCTTTCATAGGAATGATGGGTCTATTTATAGATTTCTGGAGTGGCATGGCCTGTAAATAGGTGAGAGATCAAGGGTAAATGGGGAGTGGTTGGATGGACGGCCGATATTGAATCCCATGATCATGCACCATTTGTCAGACATTTGAAAGCCTTAATGATGTTGGAATTCGGCTATCTTAAGCTCGTTAGATTTTTCTCGTCGAGACGCTTAATTTGAATATAAGCTCGGCAAATTCGAAGACCGTTTGGTAACAGAAATTGTGGTTTGAACCTTCCAACAACGCTTCAGGTCATTGATTTGGACTCATTTGGGCTCGCATTGAGCCGAATTTGGTGTCGTTGGGTTCGTATTTCCGAGATGCTTAGTTTGACTATAAGTTTGCTTAAGTCAGAGTTCAGGTGATCCCGGATTTAATTTTTGAAGTTTTCCAGCTTGATTTTGCATTGAGATTCGTGCCCGATCAAGATAATTTTTTGATGATATATCAATCATCTTCCTCCTCAAGCAAAGGGTAAGATGAAGCCTGAATCTCTTCAAAAAGGAATGTGTTTCTGCTAAAGAGCTTTAGAGAAGATATTGTTCATTCATTCCTAAAGTTGGCATCCAAGCCAAAATCATAGATTGGGATGTCGTCCGATCCCGGAGGTCAATGAGGACCCACCACATCATCAATATATTGTGTATCCCTATGTATTGGGTGATGTGATGCGTTGTAGTTGATTTTCGGACTATCCGATGACCGCATGTAATAATTTCTCCATACATTGGATACATTAAAAAAAATGGAATCATAGTCTTGGAAGATGTCCTGGAAGATGTCCCCCTGACAGGAAGCTTGGCTTTATAGAAAAGATCAAATGAGGTCCGAAAGCGAGGCGGTCTCTTGGGTAGAGTTATAACTTAGAGCCTTTTTTGGGATACCTTTTCTATTATTTTTTAAAATAGTTTTTAATATTAAAATTTTTAGTTTAAAAATTTTTAATACTAGAAAAATGTTTTAGAAAGCAGTAGGAAAGTTATCCCAAATGAAGCATTAGACTTCCTTTAGAACAATTTTTTATCGCTATTTTTTTAACCATTTTAAGAAATTTTGGTATTAAAAAATTACTATAAATAATAGTTAAAAAACTTCCCCAAATGAAGCCTTAGCCAAGCTAATTGGTGAGTAGGCCCAAGTTTGAGTTACTAAATGGCTCCTATATTGAATTCAATGAATTAAAAATTAAGTTTGAATCAATTCCAACTCGAATCATTAGCTCATTAGCTGGCTTATATAGAAAAGATTAATATAATATGCACACAAAACTTATTAAAAATCAACAGTTCAAAAATAAAATAATAAAAAATTATCTCATATTTATATATAAATAGTTTCTTATTATTCTCTTCAAAATTTTCATTTTTATTGTTTATTTTATTTAATAATAAATCAAAATTATTTTGACCCTTTCATAATGAATGAGTTAACTGATGACCAGACCAAAATTTATAGTATTGTTGAGCTCAAATAACCGCAGTGGAATAATTTTGGTGGTAATTGCTTTTTAATTGAACATAAAGTTAGTTTATCTCATGTCCAATGAGGCGAAGTAGTCTTTCTTTTACTAGGGGTTCGTTTGAGATAACTTTCTTACTATTTTCTAAAACAGTTTTTTGGTACAAAATATTTTTGCGTTACAAAACTGTTTTAAGCAGCAGTAAAAAAAGTTGTCTTAAATGAAGCATAAATCAATTGCGACTCTTAAATTACACTTATTTTCCTAAGTTTGGTTAAATTCCTATAAAGCATGGTCATTGAAGCCAGGCTAGGCATCAAAATTGAGTTTTAATCATAAGGAAGAGTAATTTTGCAAATTTGCCTCACCTAAAAAATAATGCCATTGGAAGGACCGTAGTTTCTCTTTTATTTTGGTAGAAATTGGTTTAAATTTCATTAATATTTTTCAGTTTTAACTGATTGTTGATGCTTTAGCCAAATTTTAAAGAAATTTAATGGTATTAGGATTTGTTTGGGACGGCTCCAATTGCCAATAAATTAGTGTCAAAATATGCTTTGTTTTTTTATTTATTTTTTAAGTTGTTGCTAAAATAGTATATATTATTTGAAAAGTAAAACTTTCAAGTTGCTAAGCCGCTGTTATATAAGACGAAATTACTATAATGCCCAGATTTCATCAGCACTATAGAACAAAAGAAAATTTATGGAGCACAGTGATAATCTTTTAAAAGCGCATATAATTTTTATACTCATGTCACCTTCAAAATTCATAAATAGACTTTCTATTCTCATATAAAGGAAGGCTAGGACATTTAGAAGCTTATACCCTAAGCTATATCATAGTCAGTCCTTTTATTTAGTGACTTATTATGACTCATTTTACACTTTTAAAATAGTTTAATAGTTACATAAGCTCATTAATTAAATGGCTCCTTAATGATATGATAATAGAAAAAAAAAAACAATTTAAAAAATATATATATTTTTTCAACTATGATACATCCTCAAAAATTATCCTGATCAGGCACGAATCTCGAGGAAAAACAAGTTGGAAAACTCCGAAATTAAAATTAGAACCATATGAACTTTGATTTCAGCAAACTTACAGTCGAACTGAACGTCTTGAGGATACGAATCCAACAACACCTAATCCAACCCAATCTGAGCCAAAATGGGTCCAAATCAAGGGTTAGAAGTGCTGTTGGAAGGTTCAAACCACAATTTGGATTACCAAATGATTTTCAAACATAACATGCTTATAGTCGAATCGAGTGGCTCGACGAGACAAATCCAATGATCCCAATATCACCAAACTCCAACACTAAGACATTCAAATGTCTATCAAAGCTTCCATGATCAAGGGATTCAACATCGGTTGTCCATCCAACCACTCCCCATTTTCCCTATATCTCTCACCGATTTACGGGTCATGCCACTAAAAAATTCTATAAATAGAGCCCCCCCCCCCTTTTTCTTGAAAAGGAGACCCCAAGCCAAAGAATTAAAAGAAGAGATCGAAGATCGCTCTTGCCTCCTTGCTCCTCCTCGACCATCGCCGGAGTTCCGCTGGCCACCGCCTTACGTCATTGCTTCACCAGTCCAACACCTGAGGCCCTGATCTCCGCCGGACCACCACTTGTGGCCCTGAGTTCTGTCGGACCACCACTTGAGGCTCTGAGTTCCATCGGATCCTAACTTGAGGCCCTATGCTCGGCCAGACCACCACCAGAGGCCCTGAGTAATGCTAGACCATCAACTAAGGCCCAAATCTTCGTCAGACCAACACCAAAGGCCCGGAGTTATACCGGACCACTACCACAGGTCTAGAGTTTCACCAGACCATCACCTAAGGGCCTGAGTCCCGCCGGACCACATCCTAAGGCCCGAACTTCTACCGAACCATCACCTGAGGCCCGGAGTTCCACCAGACCACCACCTAACACCCAGAGTTTTATCCAACCACCACTTAACGCCTAGAGTATGCCTAAATTTCTGTTAGTCCACTAAGTGACGACATACTTTCATCTCTATTTTTCACTAGATTTCAACCAAAAGGTTGGCATTTGTAATCTGATTACCCTCATGGATGAGTCAGCCTATTGTAATCTAACTAAAAACTAGTGGAATCATTTCATACTGGGCTAGACCCCATGGTTTTTTCCCTTTCTAGGGGTTTTCATGTAAAAAATCTTGTATTCTCTATGTGTGAGCTAGATATTCGTACAATGCTAAGATGCAGTATTTTAACTCTATTGCCGTGTATATTATAGCTCGTAATAGTTTGGCGTCATCTGTGGAAACGCAATCGCACAATCCTAAACACCACTCTAATGGCCAACAGGCATATTAATCACATCTTAAGAGCCTCCTGCTCCAACTCACATCAATTTAGGAATCCTTCTATGAACCAGGGATGTCAGGCATCCGCATCTTTTTATCCTGCGAGGCATAATGCTACTAGAGAAGGAACTTCAGGGCCTTCCCTAGAAGACCACATTAGAAAAATGGAGAAATCTTAGAATGATATCCTTTAACTCTTGTAAGAGACTCGACAATCGACACTAGCTCCTCAAGAAGAGATTCTTCTATCACAAGATTTATCAGGGCTCAAAGATGTTCAACCCAAACATCTTTATTGTGAGATTCCCCTCCTTCGCCAAGGTTGTGTCCTCTGACACATAATGACAATGAGCATACTGACACAATAATCTCTACCCATCCTTCGCATGTAGGTCGCCAACCTCGCATTCCTTCGGACATCCCTGAGGACTCAACCCGACAGCGTATTACTGAACTCTCTCGTAACGCCCTGCAGCATGAATTATGAAGCTTGATTAGAGAAGAGATTCCCATGGAGGTATAAGGTAATCTCATCGTCAGTGGAACTTCCTAGAGTCATCACCCCTAAGCGAAGCCATCCTTCAATGCCCCATTCCAGTAGGATTCAAACTATTGAGTATCGATTCCTATGATGGGACATCTGACCCGTATGAGCATATCGATCATTACATGACCATCATGCATATCCAACGAGCCTCAGATGCACTCTTATGCCAATTTTTTTTTTGGCCACCCTTAAGGGACAAGCACAAATCTGGTTCTATTTACTTCCACCTAGAATGATCCCTACCTTTATCAAATTAGCCAATGTGTTTGTCGAATAATTTATCATTAATCAAAGAATTGTTAAGGATTCTTATCACCTCTCTGGGATTCGCCAAAATGAAGGAGAATTACATAGAGAGTATTTCCAATGATTTTTAATTGAGGCTCTATAAATTCTAGGGGTAGATCATAAACTGATAATATGAGTTTTTCTTGGAGGCCTCCGCTTGGGCCTTTTATTCATTGCTTATGCGAGATACAGTTCATCTGTATGCCGACCTAATCCATCATATGGAGGCACAAATATCAATAGACGAAGCCATCAATGCTTATAGGAAGCAATTTGAGCCACCTTTCAAAAAGCGCAAGAATGCTCCTATAATGGATAACACATTCTCGCAGCGAAAGAAGCAATGAAAGAATAACCCGCCTTCTATACCTCTATTGCTATGATAGGAATTTTGATAAGAAGAAGAGTATACACCTCTCAACGCATCTCAAACCAATGTACTAATGGTCATTCGAGATCAAAAAATTACTAAGTGGCCTAATCCTTTGAAGCTGAATACAAGAAATCAGGATTTATACTGTCATTTCCACCATAATCATGGGTACACTATTGAAGCTTATAAACAACTCAAGGATGAGATTGACTGGCTAATCCGACAAGGATATCTCTAACAATTCATCTAAAAGCAACCTACTCAGGATGAAGTTGGTCCTATTGGGAGCAAAATCAATAACATGAAAGACAACAATTAAACAATATTCAAATGATTGGTGAAATTAATTACCACATAGTTTGAGCAGTTGTGTTAATAGTACTACTTGTCTTGTTTCATCATTTCTATTTTATGGTAAATAGGGTGTCATCTTGATATCCCTAATATTATCTTCCAAGTCAAATATTATGTTGTCGCCGTATAAATATCTTATGTGTTGAATATAGTTTAACTTGTATATCCCTCAGTCATACTAGGGACTTTTTGTATTATCTTACATAATATAGTAATATGTTGTTCATTTTGTTCTAATATTGTCCCAACATTAAAAAAAAGATTAAAAAAATGACAATAAAAACTACCGATGGATATAATCTCATTATCCTTGATTCGAGAATTACAAATTTTTTTATTATTTCTCAATCACTGGATGATCAATTCCAGTCGGATTCTCTCGACCTCTTTCATATAGGTTAACATCATATATCAGGGCTCTATCAAACAATCTCAGATAGGTCATACATCCTTAATGGATTCTCTCAACCTGTTCCATACAGGCTACTGTCATCAAGCAGGGCACTAACATACAATATCAGATAGGTCATACATCCTTAATGGATTTTCTTTACCTCTTATATAGAGGTTAATGTCATCGAGCAGGGCTCTGACATAAAACCTCAGATAGGTCATATATCTTTGGTGGATTCTTTCGACCTCTTCTACATATTTTAACGTCATCAAGTAGGGCTCTGACATACAATCTCGGATAGGTGGTGGATTCTCTTGACCTCTTTCACAAAGGTTAACATCATCGAGTGGTGTTTTGACATACAATATCATATAGATCATACATCCTTGGTGGATTCTCTCGACATCTTCCACACAGGTTAACGTCATCGAGCAGTACTCTGACATACGATATTGGATAGATCATACATCCTTGATGGATTCTCTCGACCTCTTCCATACAGGTTAACGTCATTGAGTAGGGCTCTAACATACAACCTTGGATAGGTCATACATCCTTGGTAGATTCCATTGACCTCTTCAATGCAGGTTAATTTCATCAATAAATACTCTAACATACAACCTCATATGGGTTATATGTCTTTGGCAAATTCTATGGTCCACTGCCGATCGATGGACTTTCATTGGGCTTCTACCTAACGTCGTACTTCTACTTATCGCCAAACTTACGTTAGGTTTCTACATGATGTTGAATTTCTACACATCGTTGGAGTACTACCCATCATGGGACTCTCATCAAATTTCTACCTGAAGTCAAACGTTCTCTTGTCAATGAACTTCTGCCCTGTTGTCAGACTTCTACCCGATGCTAAATTTTTACCCGTCATCAAACTTCTGCCCGTCGCCAAACATTTTGTCACACTTCTACCTGATGTTGAATTTTTACTTGACGCCAGACTTTTGCCTATCGATTGACTTGTTCTCGTCATCAAACTTCTACCCGAAGCCAAATTTCCACCCTTCATTGGACTGTTACCCATCGACGGACTTTCATTGAGCTTCTACCCAACACTGAATTTCTACCTATCATCAGACTCTCAATGGACCTCTTAAAAATCTCTCGAAGGAGAGGGAAACTCCTACGCAATGAGGGGCTTTAGACCTGGATAGGGGATACCACCTGAACAAAACTAGAGGAATGCCGCAGTATGAGAGAGAGAAGAGGAAGGAGGAAACTCCTACTGAGTGAGGGGCCCTAGACTTGAACAAAGGATACCACCTAAATTGGGCAGGGGGAAGGCCTCAGATGAAAGAATAGTAAGGGGGAGAAATCTCCTTCGTGTAGAGAGGGGCCCTGGGTCTGGACAGGTGATGCCGCCTGTGTAGGGCCTAGGGGAAGGCCTCAGATGAAAGAAAAAGAAGGGGGAGAAATCTCCTTATTGTAGATAGGGGCCCTGGGTCTGGACAGGGGATGCCGCCTGTGTAGGGCCCAATGGAAGGCCTTAGAAGAAAGAAGAAGAAGGGGAAGAAATCTCTTTCTTGCATAGAGGGGCCCCGGGCCTAAATAGGAGATGCCGCCTGTGTAGGTCCTGGGGGAAGGCTTCAGATGAAAGAAGAAGAAGGAGGGAGGTACATATTTTAATTCCCAAGGAGGGGGTATTTATAGGTGTGAGGGAGAAGTTGGAGGAGTTGAATAAGTTTGGGAAATTAAGAAAAGGAAAAAAAGAGAAAAAAAAGAAAAGAAAACATATTATATATAAAGTTTTTTTTAAAAAATTAGATTTAATTGCCAGCTAACCGGCGGTTGGGTCGACTGCAGTCAACCCGCATGGGTGGCAGGGCCACGTCAGCGACGCCGAGATGGTGTGATTTGAACAAGTTGAAAAACTATCTTGATCGAGCACTAATTTTGAGTAAAAACAAGTTGGAAACTTCCAAAATTAAAATTGGAACCATCTGAACTTTGATTTCATCAAACTTATAGTCAAACTGAATGCCTCAAGAATACGAACCCAATGACACCCAATCCAACCCAATCCGAGCCAAAATGGGTCCAAATCAAGGGTTAGAAGCATTGTTGGAAGGTTTGAATCACAATTTGGATTATCTAATGGTTTTCAAACATAACATGCTTATAGTTGAATCAAGGGGCTTGACGAGACAATTCAAATAAGCCCAATATCACCAAATTTTGACATCATTAAGACATTGAAATGTCCATCAAATTGTTCATGATTAAATGATTCAACATCAACCGTCCTGTAATGCCCCAAGATCTAACTTGGAAAGAATTATTCAGTCAATCCTTTAAATCAATCTTCTACCACAGCTATCTATAGTCATTAATAAGTGACAAATAGTCTAATAAAAATCTACAATTCAAAACATCATGTAAACATTTCTATTCATTCCCAAAAGTACATTTACAATACTCAAGATCTACACATCAATCACAAGTAATCTTTCCTGTCCTGAGTACAAAAATAATCACTATAACAAAAGGATAAAAACCTGAAGATTCCTGATCAATCTCAATCTCCTGCTCCCTTGCCCTAACCTGAAAATATTAACCACATATAACGAGCTTCAAAAAGCCCAGCAGGTCACCAAATACCTACAACTGAAATCAAAGCACGGTACTTAAACAATATGCATGTCAATCAGTCATATCATAGTAGTCACTTACACATGATCATTTAGTCAATGCATAAACAGAAATCAATTCGTAAGCAGTTATTAGTACAATAACAGGAATCAATACATGAACGTGTGAAGCTATCACTATCAGTGGAAGAATCAATAAACGGCATAAAAGTTTGTAAAGCTCAATGAATCATTACGTGTGCCAAATCTCTATAGTAGTAGTCGTATCAATAACACCAGTCAATTCAGTAGACAAATCCTCATATCTAAAATTTCAGTTAAATCGTTAAAGAAATATTCATATCAGTAATATCAATCAAATCAATCAATAACATCAATCGTATAAAAAGAATTTATCGGTTCAATAATATCAGTCGGTATAAAATATCAAATTAATACTATCATTCATGACTCTTAAATAAAATAAATGAAATAAAATCATAATATCGTTTAAAATAGTTGGAATCAATCAATGATGTAGAATCATATCAAGATGTACACTTGCAATTTAGTTATCTATATTACGTGCTCAGTGAATCACATGCAATCCAATAATCTATATCACGTGTTCAGTGAATCACATATCACTTACACAGTATATCACGTGCATAATGTTAATAAAGTGAATTAGTAGTATCAGTTCCTGTATCAGTATCAATAATAATCCAGTGACATGAACAGTAATGCTATAATTGTAAAATCATGCATTAACAGTAAAGTCGTATAGTAACGATAAATCCGTATAATAATGATAAGAACAATGAGTAAACACATGTATTTCAGTAATCAATAATCATACTCACAACGTACTCATCAAGTAAAAGCCCTGGCTATTACGGTGTTTTTCAGTCTTGTATCATATATCTTGTATCTTATTCCTTGGCTCAGTGAAAAGAGTCGTCACTCTTTGCCCGTCGGCACAGCAATCATCTCCTTATAACTCCCTTCAATAATTACGTGATCAGTAGAGGATAAAACCAAACCGTATTTAAAGGAAAGCCTGTCGGCCCACCATCCTGTACAGGTCAATCAGTCTCCAACCAACGGTTCAACCAGTTCTTACTTGTCTTTCACGCACATAGTGGTATCACAGTAATATCATAATAATTTCAATCATATAACCACATTCATTATTATCATCAACGCATTGCAACCAATAAACATGATTTAGCTCAATTTAGAAAACCCCTTAAAATATCGTATAGTTGACAGAAGTCGTAAAATACATAGATTCAAAAAATTACCAAATTACTAGAAATCGTGTAAAACAATGTTTCAAAACTTTACTTGTATTGAATCAATATTTTTCAACATCCGGATAATTTTCTATTCGATAAAAAATCACATAGAATTCAAAATACCTAGTGAAAACTTTCCAGAAAATACTCAAATCGTGCAAAATCATCATTTCCATAACATACCAAAAGTTACGTTGTAAAAGTTTCATCAATACAAAGATATGGACGTTTTTTAGTAATGAAAACACAAAATTGAGCAGAAAAATACTAAAACACAAAATCTTCGAAATCAGAAATAGGATTCGGATTCCTTACGGCGAGACGAACAAATCTTCCAACAACGGCGATGGACGAAAAGAGCTCCGCAGCCTCCGAAATCAAGCCTTCCTCTTCTCTTTCCTTCTCTTTCTCTCTCCAACTTTCTCTCTCTCTTCAAAAATATCTCAAAATATCTCAAATACTCCCTTTATCAAGCAAGATCATCCCGGGATGATTTGCCCTCATGACAAATCTCGTCTAGACGAAGTGTATTCGTTCCTGGACGATTTGCTTTCTGGATAAATTTCATCCTGATGGTTCATCCAGGTTCATACAGGTTCATCCAGATGAACCATACAAATTCTTCACAATTTTCTTCAGTTCTTCACGTACTAAAGTCAGTTCGTAAGGACTAACTGCACTAAAAAAATGCACTTCAAAGGGTTTTACAGTCTATCCACCTTAAGAAAAATGTCGTCCTCGACATTTCCCTTAAGAAAGCGAACATAAAATTGATATAAAATAAATTCGTCCAATCAATTCAAATCAAAATCAAAACTCGTTGAAAATCATACAGTTCATTCAATCACATGACATTCATTGTGCATGATATGTCAAGTCAATCAATTAGTCAAATAATCTTACTAGTAAAACTTTCAGGTCGTTGTTGATCTTCATAGTGCGTAAACTGTATACACGTGGCATCACTAGAGTAGGTGCAGTAGGTCGTGGTACAACAGTCTCCCTCTGACTATCACTAATAGGTCTATCATTTGTCCTGTTCGTTGATCTTTTATTATATGATCTTGAGCCAACAGTCCTCTATCCTACAGTACATTTAAACTGTCTTGTACCAGAATCAATTCTTCCTCCAAATCCTTTCTGAAGACAGATTGCTACTATATGTCCTTGCTGTCCACAATGAAAAGATTGTCCCGTCAATAAATAACATTGACCTGCATGTCGTCGACCACAATTAATGCACTCGTTGTAGCTGTCAAAAGATGCTACTGACATAGATCCCCTTGACTCATTATACTTTCTTTTCTTGTCTCTATCTCTTTCTCCACTCGGTTCATCTCTGCTCCTCGTGGTAGCTTCATATCTCGATGCTGGTGCTGCCAAATCAATCTCTATCAATCTAGCTCGTTCTACCAACTCAGAAAACTCATGAATCCATAATGGTACTAGCGGATGTCTCAGCTCTCTATTCAATCCTTGTAGAAATATATAACATTTTTCTTCAGCAGTGGGGATCAAATGAGAAGAATACCTAGCAAGTGTAGTAAACTCAGCCTCATACTACATCACTGTTTTGCGTCCTTGTTCCAATTTGATGAAGGCTTCTTGCATTTGTCGTCGAGCTGACGGAGGTATAAACCACATCCTGAATGCTGTAGTGAAGTCATCCTAAGTGATCTCAGCATTAGTCTTCCCCTGAAATTTTTCTCTCTGTTGTCCAATCCACCATCTCTATGCTTCTCCTTCAAACAGGAACACAGCTAAAAGTACCTTCTGACTTTTCGGACACTGATGTTGTCAAAGATCTTTTCTATCCTCATTATCCAATCTTCTGCAGCCTGAGGTCCTACAGCTCCTTTGAACAATGGAGGCTTCAGCTTCTGAAATGTCTATAAATGCTTGTCTACTTCTTCTTCTTTTTCTTCCAATCATCTTACTCTTTGTATCACCCATGACTTATTCTATAACCATGGCCAACTGCATCATACTTTTTGAGGGTACTGGAGCTACACTATGTTGCTCATTTGGTGCACTTGACTCTGGATTATCCATTTAACTTTTCACCTACACAGTTCAGTATAATCGGAATGCTACACACATGCGACTATGTATGTCAAATGATGCACTTGAAACTACCCATTCTACCCAACTCTCAATCAAATTCTATAACTATGGTAACAATCAATTCTTCCAAAAACACTGCTCTGATACCACTTAATCTGTAACGCCCCAAGATCTAACTTAGAAAGAATTATTCAGTCAATCCTTTAAATCAATCTTCTACTAGAGCTATCTATAGTCATCAATCAGTGACAAACAGTCTAACAAAAATCTACAATTCAAAACATAATGTAAATATTTCTATTCATTCCCAAAACTACATTTACAACACTCAGGATCTACACATCAATCACAAGTAATCTATCATGTCCTGAGTACAAAAATAATCACTATAAAAAAGGATAAAAACCTAAAGATTTCTGATCAACCTCAATCTCCGGCTCCCTTGTCCTGACCTGAAAATATTAACCATATATAATGAGCTTCAAAAAGCCCAGCAGGTCACCAAATACCTACAACTGAAATAAAGCACGGTACTGAAACAATATGCATGTCAATCAGTCATATCATAGCAGTCACTTACACATGATCATTGAGTCAATGCATAAACAGAAATCAATACGTAAGTAGTTATTAGTACAATAACAGGAATCAATACAGGAACGTGTGAAGCTATCACTATCAGTGGAAGAATCAATAAAAGGTATAAAAGTTTATATAGCTCAATGAATCATTATGTATTTCAAATCTCTATATTAGTAGTCGTATCAATAACACCAGTCAATTCAGTAGACAAATCTTCATATCTAAAATTTTAGCTAAATCGTTAAAGAAATCTTCATATCAGTAATATCAATCAAATCAGTCAATAACATCAATCATATAAAAAGAATTTATCGGTTCAATAATATTAGTCTGTATAAAATATTAAATTAATACTATCATTCATGACTGTTAAAATCAAATCAATGAAATAAAATCATAATATCATTTAAAATAGTTGGAATGAATCAATGCCCTAGAATTATATCAAGATGTACACTTGTAATTCAGTTATCTATATCATGTGCTCAGTGAATCACATGCAATCCAATAATCTATATCACATGTTCAGTGAATCACATGTCACTTACACAGTATATCACGTGCATAATGTCAATAAAGTGAATCAATAGTATCAGTGCCTATATCAGTATCAGTAACAATCCAGTGACATGAACAGTATTGCTATAATCGTAAAATCATGCATTAACAGTAAAGTAGTATAGTAACGATAAATCCGTACAATAATGATAAGAACAATGAGTAAACACATGTATTTAAGTAATCAATAATCATACTCACAACATACTCAACAAGTAAAAGCCCTGGCTATTACAGTGTTTTTCAATCTTGTATCATATATCTTGTATCTTATTCGTTGGCTCAGTGAAAAGAGTCATCATTCTTTGCCCGTCGGCACAGTAATCATCTCTTTATAACTCCCTTCAATAATCACATGATCAATAGAGGGTAACACCAAACCGTATTTAAAGGAAAGCCCGTCGGCCCACCATCCTGTACAGGTCAATCAGTCTCCAACCAACGGTTCAACCAGTTCTTACTTGTCTTTCACACACAGTAGTATCACAGTAATATCATAATAATTTCAATCATATAACCACATTCATCATTATCATCAACGCATTGCAACCAATAAACATGATTTAGCTCAATTTAGAAAACCCCTTAAAATATCATATAGTTGACAGAAGGCGGTAGTCCAAGATCGTACAGGTTCGTCCAAACGAACAATACAGATTCTTCACAATTTTCTTCAGTTCGTCCCGTACTAATGTCAGTTCGTACGGAGTAACTGCACTAAAAAAAATGCAATTCGGAGGGGTTTTACGTGTCCATCCAAACACTCCCTATTTGCCCTTGATTTCTCACCTATTTAAGGGTCATGCCACTCCAAAAATCTATAAATAAAACCCCCATTTTCTTGAAAAGTAGACCCCAAGCCAAAGGATTTAAGAGAGAGATCGGAAATTACTCTTGCCTCCTTGCTCCTCCTCAACCGTCGTCGGAGTTTCGCCGGACTATCGCCTGATGTCATTGCTCTGCCAGGCCACCACCTGAGGCCCTGATCTCTATTGGACCACCACTTGAGGCCCTATGTTCTGCTGGACCACCACCTATGGCTCTGAGTTCTACCAGACCACCACCTGAGGCCATTAGCTAGGCCGGACCACCACATGAGGCCCTAAGTTTTATCAGGCCATCACCAGAGGCCCTAAGTTTTGTCGGACAACCACCTAAGGCCCAGAGTTCAGCCAGACCACCAACTACGCTCATGACTTACACAAGACCACCACTTGAGGCTTTGAGTCCCACCGGACCGCCACCTAAGTCCCGAACTTCTACAGGACCATCATTTGAGTTTATGAGTTCCACCATAACACCACTTGATGCTGTTTTGATTGAAAAATATATTTAAGTATATATAGTTTTGAAAAATATTTAATTTTCTTTGGAAATATTTAATTTTAAATTTTGAAATAGAACACATCATTATGAACAATATATCGCCTCGAAAGACGAACGCATTGTTCCCTAACAGGTTCAAATTTCAGAATTATAATCATATCCGAATTATTGTAGTCAAACTCAAAGGGAGGATTACATTCGACCTCGGAAGGTCAAAATGACTTTAACCAATTGTTTGATTATTCTAATTCGGATAAAGGATCATTAATTTCATAATCAAAACCACGATAATAATTGATATATCTTTCTGAAGAAAGAAGATATCAATTATTATGGATTGTTTGAAATGACGATAATGATCGTCGGGTTTGATTTTTCCAAAGAAAATTAATTAGAGATTTTGAAAATTTATTGGTTTTGAAAATCAATTCTGGGTTTCTAAATCTCCTACGAGCGCAAGCCCTCGTAGTTAATTACATCGTAGGAAATCAGGATTTCCTACGAAAACTCTCGATTTAATTAGCAGTATAAAATTTTATTTAAGATTTTCAAAGATCGATATCAAAGGAGGAAAAGGGTAGGAATTTTCAAATGGGATTGGTTCAATGTTGAGCACTTATTTTTGAAGTCAAAAGAGGAGAAGTAGGAGGTGCTTTGAGATTCTGAATTACTTCAGAAAACACCTCAGACTATCCTAAGTGTTGGGCTTGAATTTGATTGAAAGATATTTAAATTTGAATGGTCAATTTTATTAGAAAGTTGGGACTTATATTCTCGATCACCAGATTAGGAGAATGCTCAGGAGGTAAGGGTGAAGACTAACCTACCAAGTGGGTATGACGTCCCCGGTCAAGATCCCATGGTCTTCCGTCGTCCTAGGTTCGTCGATATCCTTAGCCTACTTAGTCAAGTGCCGACCAGAGGATCCTTGTTAGCAACCATGGGTTACCTCATTCAAGGGGACCTCGTAAGCCAAGGGGCTGGGGACCTAATCCTAGGCTGACAAACAGGAAGTGCATAGGTTTATGGACAGTGAACCTATGTCTATGTTATCTAACCTAGGATGCCACTCTCATTTTGTATGCATATCAATCTTTCTAAAAAAAATAGAAAGAAACACCGGCCTAACCTAAAGCTAGAGTCTGTGTCCTAATAGGTCAATCTAGGTATGTGTAGCCGGCTGTGTGGTTTGGATATATCCTAAATCAGGTAATTGGTTAAAGTTGTTTTAATGTTTTGGTTGGTTGAAAGGCTTAAGAGAAGATTTTGGTTAAAGTTTAAATCTTAATGATTCAAAATTGATTTTAAGATTGATTGCTGGTTTTTAAAGTTAGATTAAAATTTTCTAGATTTTTAAATCAAATGTTTAATATTCTAAAATTATTCGAATCATTTGATGATTTTAATCAAGGGGTTAAAATTTGAATTTTAGATTGAGAATGTTTCCTGAAAATTTTGTATTTTATTAAAATATCGGCTCTTGAGATGAGTTAAATGCCTTTAAGTTTGGTTGATTTAGAGTTTGTTTGACTTAGTTATGAATTTTCAAAATTTTGATCATTTATTAGAATTATTTAATTATCTTGATTAGAGGGGTTTTGATGTTTTGAATTCAATTGAGTTCTATACTCCTTATAATCAATTCCAAAGGTCATGAATGACCCAAGAATAGATTCCCAAGTGTTTAGGAATTCTTTGGAATTTTAAATTATTATTAATTAATTATATTAATTAAATATCAGATTTTAATGATTATTAAATTATTCTTAAACTTTAAGTCAAATATGGTTCATTTTATTTTTAATGTGTTAAGGATTCAAATCTGGTCAATTTGAGGGGTTATTTATAGTTTTGGATTCAAAAGTGGTTTATTGAAATTTTTGGAAGGTTTTAAGGTTTGATTAAGGTTTAAACTTAAGGGGGTTTGATTAAGGGGTTCAAAGGGTTCAAATTTTAGTGATAATTTTCCCTAGAGTAGGGAAGATTACTAAACTTAAGGGGTTTAAATTTTAGTGATAATTTTCCCTAGAGCAGGGAAGATCACTAAACTTAAGGGGTTTGAATTTGAAGTCAATTGGGTTTAAATTTGATCACTTAATAATTGCATGTGTTGATATGGGTTGATTTGATATTTTGTAAATTTTATTTGAGTTATTATCAAATATTTAAGTTTTCAGGTTTCAAGGAAGAGATTAATAATTGATTGTTGTTTGAGACTAAATCGATTATGCACATGTTAATCTTAAGCTGTAATGTCGCTAAGTTAACTATGTTTAATGTTTCATCCCTAAAGGACATATGTGTGAATCCTAGAGTTTGTCTAAGTTCTCTAAGACTCATCCTTAATTATTGTCCTTAAAGATGTCACTAGATTTAATGGGTTTGAATCAGTGTTACTAATCCTTTGGACATGCATACAAATGTAAACAAGCTATGTTGATGGGTTTTGAATTTATATAAAAGAAAAAGAAGAAAGCATATATTGACTAAATGCATGACTTATTGCAAGAATTTAAAGCCGGAGGAAATAACTCAACAGGTAAATATAGAAACATTATGCTCTTTTAAGTTTTAAGAAAACTTACCTGACACCGGAGCTAGTCAACGGTGACTCTGGCCGTAGCACCCCGTTTAGAAGAAACGGGGTGACTGAAGCTCCTTACTCATCCTCCAATCAACTTCATCAGTACCTCGCAAATAAGGCGATGAGAGAAAGAGGAGTCAGAATATCATGTATGCGAATATAGAAATTCATATGAATTAACATATAAACGAATATGTAAAAATACGAATCAAATCAAGTCATTGGGGCAATTTCAAAGTGTATGTATTTCTACAAGAAATAATTTCAATGTACGCAACATCTTACATGAATAATTTTAGCACATGTAATGATATGCAATTGATGAATTAAGTTCATATGCTATCTTATAAGAACAATAGACCTATGTAACTTATTTTTACATGAATCTAAATATACGTGTATGTATGTATATATACATGAACAGTTATGCTCAATGTAAAAGAAATTTAGAATTTGCTTCACAACATTCAACCTCAAGTCAAATCAAACAACTTCAACATGTGTCAAATATTTATATTCTTGTTTCATCAACTTAGAAAAATGGAAAAATAAATAATTGGATGAATCATTTAGTATGCTGCTTTGCATTGCCTTATATTCGCCATTGGCACGGAACAACAGATCTTTAAGGGTAATGAAAATAGAAATATGTTTACAAGTAAAGATGGCTCCATATATGCTAACAAACATTGATGAAATACTGCTATGAGCAAATGAACCCTTTCTTTTATTAGAACAATAAGATCTCTACGAGGAGCTAGTTCCTTCTTTGTGCTAAGGATTGCATCAATATTCAAAAAATCAAAATTGTAAGTGTCAACTGATTCACTTGATAAAAAAAAAAAATCTTAAAAGATGCTTAACTTGTGTATAGTCAATATGATTAACCAGAGAAAATTTTCACTTAGTATATTACCTCATAAGAACAAGCTCAGCATATGATATCTAACAAAAGTGAATCGGCATGTATAAGCATTGGAAGAAGATTGATATTCGCAAAGCCCCTTTTTTCTTTTAAACAGCACTTACAACTCTTTACTTTTATTGTGAAAATTGGGTAAATAATAAAGATGGAAAAATATCTGATTGTAATTCATTCATCTTCCATGTACATCTAGCATTCAAACATAAAGTGGTATATATATGTGAGATTTTAAAATTTAACTAAAACTCCCTTTGAATACACATGATATTGGGGCATCACAATGAATGCATCATCTTCTAACAGTTAGGATTCGTCAAATACACATAATCACCATTTGACAAAATATTTGCAATGAACATCAAACTCATTTAACTACTCCCATTTAACATTCACATTCGACACCTTAGATAGCATAGCATCGTAATATGTAAAGAAAGTAATTAGATAAACTAATAGATCTCATCTAAATGTCACATATATATATATATATAACCAACATCATTCTCCATCACTAATGAAAGTTTCTCATCAGGACTTATTGGAAAAACATAAGAATATGTTTCATGAACCCAACAATTTTATATGTAAATGATGACTAGTAATCTTTAAAGAAGAAAGGCCCACCACTCCTTCCATTAAAAAAAAGAATGATGTATGCTGTATTCTTTCAGATTTTTTTGAAAGTAAAATGAAAGGAAGGCAAGAGAGCTCTACTAACTCATGTAAATCTCAATTTCCAAGGATATTTCTAAAAATCCAAATCAATCAAAATGAAGTTCTCATCAACGTAAAAGAAATCTTGAGCTTGCTCATATAAACTCTTGTTCATGCAAATAGTACTGATCAATCTCCTCCAAAACACACCAGGCATTCTTATTATTCAACAAGAAAGAGATGGGATAATGATCTTAACTTCACATTTGTGCTTCAACATAGTAATCTTTGAAATTACATCAATAATATTTTCTAAAGAATGAAATTCTCATTGTTTCTTTTACTATCATGTTCGAAGAAAGGGTGACAAATCACTCTTCTAACTCCAATAAGGATAGGTAAACAAAAACAACCAACAAAGGAGTAGAATGCAACCGCCATTAATTTTTGGAAGGAGAAAATAAGCGAGGATTAATGCTCTTTAAATTTCTATTGAAAAACATATCATAAGATGCCAATCATTACTTACTTGCCATAAGAAATTCGTTCGATCGAATCCACCATCGCAACATATATGTTTGTATAGCTAACGAAAAAAAAAATTTGATAGAATATAAAAAGCTTTATTCTCGAAGACTTCATTACGAATGATAGTAACTAAATCATTGGCTTTCAAACAACAAAACAAAAAAAAAATGATATCAACCATAGGATTTCTAATTAGCAAATAAATGAGAGTTGAGTTGGCAAGGCAATCCTATAAGCAATAGAAGTAAATCTTCTTAATATTGATAATCCTCATTCTATTAATTCATTCTCAGAACAATGAACTCAATCACTTCATCCAATATTAATTTCTGAAAATGAACAAGACTATAGACATTAAGAAGAATATACACAATATTAGATGATCATTCTTTATATATTTATAAAAGGAAATATTTACCGTTTGTTTGATTGTGATTGAGAAATTCCATGGGCTTTCAGAAGAGGTAGAATAGGAGCAGCTCTCTATCCCTTTTATTGGCTCAGTCTTCATTTAGTGGCTGAAATCTTAATGTTGAAACCAAGATTATTCATATCCAGAATTTAAGCAAAGTCCACCTTAATCGAGGTAGAGTGTTTTTGGCAGCTCCGAACTCTTCAGCATTAAAGTCTCTTGATCCCAGCAAGGTAGTAGCAACCCTAGACACAAAATGTACGAGTTTTGGCCTGATTTTGATGAAGCAGAAATCACCAAAAACCAAGCCGGAAAGCATCTTCACTGGATTTTTTTTTAACCGGGAAGAAAACTGGCTGTCTTGCTTGATATGAGAAACTTTGTTGCTGCTCTTTTGTGCTTGGAACGGATTGATTCTCCTCTTTAAATAGGGATGGACCGAGAAAAAAAAAGGGATCTAGTTCAAGAATGCCAGCGACGAGAGTGAGGTTCTTGCATGTAGATTGATCCAACCGCCATTTCAAAGGGCTCTAATCTTGGATGGGCCTAGCAACAACTCCTCTTAGCCGGAGCTTTGAGTCTGCTTCTTCCTCTTGCTTGAGCGGGTGAAGGAGCTTGTAGGCGTGAGGGAGAAAGAGCAGTTTCACGTGAGAGTGAGAGAGGTTCTATTCCAGTGGCTGGCCCTAGTAATAGATATCAAAAGAGAAAAGAGGTCGGGAGAAGGAGCTTGGAGGCGTGTGAGCCAAGGGCTGCTGCTTATCGGGATGGAGGCATGGAATCAGAGAGGTCACGACTTGCCCTAACTCCCTTTAAAACTTGAAATAAAAATTTCAATTAATTGACCATCTAGCCCTTCAAATGATTCAAATCCGATGGTAGAAATTATTGCTTAAATTAAGATGATTTAGAGCCTCAATAATAATAAAATAAAAGCTAAAATTAAGAACTCAATTAATTATACAACATCCTTATTTAAAAGGGTCAAATTAGTTTGCATTAATCAAAATCGACTTGACTCGAGAGAAGTTAAATTGAGCCAATTAATATTAATCAAGCTAATTGCACTTGAGTCGAGTCAGGGCAATTTAAATTAAATTGATCAAAGCTACCGAGCTGAGTAAAATTTGAATTGATTCGAACAAATTTGACGTCATCAAATCTAGTTCGTATGACCAAATTGACTTTAATTAACTTATATGCGATTCAATTTTGATATTAAGGAAGATTGACCAGGTCGATCAAAAGTTGTATCGTAGGCGATGATGATTGAAAGGTTAATTAATCAAAAAGTAGATCGAATGTTGGATGATTGGAAGTTAATTGGAACTTTGATTAATTGAATGGTTGTTGGTCATTGATTGATGATTATGACTTGGATTTAAATGTTGATTGAATGTTTGATTGAGGATTGAATGGGTCCTGCTGACCTCATATAAAAATGAGGTCAACAGATGCCTAGAGTTCTATCAAACCACCACTTGATGCCCGGAGTATACCCAAACTTTTGTTAGTCCACTAAGTGACAATGTACTTTCATCTTTATTTGTAACTAGATTCAACCAAACGGTTGATATTTATAATTTGATTGCCCTTAGGGACAAGTCAGCCCTTGTAATCAACCTAAACACTAGTGGAATCATTTAAGACTAGGCCAGGCCTCGTGGTTTTTTCCCTTTCAAGGGTTTTCCACGTAAAAATATATTGTGTTCTCTGTGTGTGAGCTAGATATTTGTATAATGCTAAGATGCAGTATTTTAACTCTATCATTGCGTATATTCTAGCCCGTAACAAACTATAAAATTAAAATTAGCCTTAAGATGATTAATAATTTGAATAAATTCAATCAAATATAATCTAATGGCTAAAGCATTGCAAAGAAATGATATAACAATACACGAATAATAATGAATATCTAAATGTTTTACACTTAGTGAATGATTGATTTTATTGAACACATTTTGTAAGTTTAGATGAATATATTTTGATGATGGAAGAAAATTAATAAACTAAGGATCTATTAGAGATAGCTTTCTGGCTATTTTACTTTTTGGACAATAATCACAATTTTGTTTGGGTATTACTTTGTTATTGTTTTATCATTATTTTCATATATTGTTGTGGTAGATACCTGATTTCGGCAAACATAATAGTAAACTTATTTTTTATACAACAACTTCACATTCAACTTTATAAAATGATACAACAGTCCCAAACAAATCCTAAGGCTTCATTTGGAACAGCTTTCTTACTACTTTTTTTTACAGACTACAACCATAATTTATATTTGACCACTATTTTTTCATTACTTATAGACAATATTGCTCTAGAAAGCTATTTTATACAACTTTTTTTTTAAATATTGACCACTATTTTTTTTACTATTTTAAAAAAAATTGCATGATGGTTTGGATTGAGTATGCTTGGGGATTAAGTAAAAAATACACTATTGGCATGAAGGTCTTAGTGGATCCTTTAGAGTTACAACAAAAAATCTTCTTGTAACTAATGATGTTTTGAAGGGTTGTGGGGGAGAAAATCATATTTGTTTTACATGATCCAATACTAATTATCATCCCGGCGATTACGATTCTACTGATCAAACAAACAGACCTATACTCTCTTAAGAGTAGTTATCATGCCCTTCTTCAACAATGAATTTTATATAGTAAGCCCTCCTTCGAGGAAGGGTATCATTTATAATCAACAACCAATATTAGTGGAATTATTTCAACTGGGTCAGGCCGCGTGGTTTTTCCCTATTTTCAAGATTTTTCATGTAAAAATCTTGAAGTCTTATGTGAATGCTACACCCTACTCATTTATTTGCCTATGTGCTATATCTTTGTACAAAGCTAGGACACTAAACTACATATCATTCTATCATCATGAATTTTCTAGGATGCAACAATTATCAAGATTTTATATCTATGGCTTCATATGAGATGACTTTCTTACTACTTTAGACAAAGCATAAATCTCATTTGTATCAATTTTATATTTTGATATTTAAATACATATAATGTGATCATTTCATTTAATTTCAAAGATTTTTCTGTGCTTGAAAGTTGAAATTGATGGAAATTTCTTTTTGTTGTGCATGAAAATTTGTTCTTAGGATGCATTTGGTTAATTTTTCTAATTCAAATTGAGGCTTCATTTGGGAGAATTTTCATAATGTTTTCTAAAATAGCTTTTTAGAACAAAAAATTGTAATTTAGTACAAAAATTTTTGACTTAAAAACTTTTGTACTAAAAAAGTAGTTTAAAAAACAATATAAAAACTATCACAAACAAAACCTCATTCGGTGCTGGAGCTTAATTCTCGTTTGAGTGCATTCATCAGCTAACTAATTTATCATGAAAAAGATAATATCATTCTTATTCAAATAATTATTATAATATTATCATAAAAATTATAAATTAAATAAGGAATAATAAAAAAATATATAAATAACAGAGATATAATTTTTAAATATTTTAACAATTTTATATTAAAATCATTCATTTCTAGTATATATTTAATGTATGCCATATTAATCTTTTTTAAACGAGCAGGCTATCAAACTAACAAGTTGAGTTAGAATTAGCTTAAACTAAGTTCATTAGCTCATCTAATTTGACTCACAAATCATTTATCGAATTGGGCTCGAGTTGAATCAAATGTCAGCCTAACTAAATTACAGGCCTCTCTCAGCCTTCTTTTATAAGTATTATTAAAAAAATTCTTCATAAAAAAATTCAAAGATCATCATTTGCATAACTATTCCATTGTTAGATTTTGTTAAAAAAAAAAATTTCATAATTTTTTATAAATCAATAAGAGATAGTAATCAAATAGAAATGTATACAACAACAACAAACAACAATAATGAATCCTTTTTCTTTATATGTTTTATTAAGAGTCAAATTCGCATTTAATACAAAAGAAAGATTATTTCTAGTATTTTATAACCAAGTCTTTTTAAGCCTGCCTCTACCTTACTTAACGTATACCCACCATTGTTTAACTTGGTTGGTGGGCGAGTATGGTTGGTGAATTGAGAGAAGTCAAGATAATGCAAGCAAAAAATTGAATGTTGATATACATTCAATTCTAATCTAAATAATGCTTAGGGATTAGAGAGTATCTTCCCACCAATACCCTCCCCTACTCTTATTGCGGTTTTCTATCTCACTATTAGGAAAGAATAGTATGAACAACCTATACAGAATTTCCATTCGATAAATTCTGAGTGTTATTCGATTCTTGAATAAAACTCATTCTATGATATAGACTTAGATTTAACTTGAGAGGAATTTAGGAATAAACCTCAGTAATAGCTTTTTCTTAGGCCCCATTGGTCCAATATTATTAATGTAGTTAATAAAGCAATATGAGAATAAAGAAATTTTAAGTATCTTTAATTAAAAGATGTTTATGTACTAATAATCATGCTGTATCTAGCATTTGAGAAGCCTTACTTATGGGAGTCTTCCATGCTGAATAACACTTCTGTTCTTAAGATCCAGACACCACATAGAATTATTTGATAGAAATTCAAATAAAGAGCAATGATATTAAACAGAAATAAGACATCAAAATCCTGAATTACCTAGCCTCCGTTAATCTGCTTGTTAGTGTTACACATGGCTTCCAAGAGAAGTTGTGTGTGATTTATTTACCAAAGCAATCATTCTGCTCCTTGGGATAACCGTAGACGAAAGCTATATTAATGGACCTTTTGAAAAGCTTTAGGTATGATTTCCCCTCTAATCTAGTAAGCTAAGGTGTAAAATATTTGAATTGAATAAATTTAGCTTACCATCCCATGTCCAAAAATGTTACTTTCCAGCCTTCTAGAAGATGTGTATCTTACTATTAGAGGTGAAAAGTGTATTGATTCAAATTTTCATCAAAAAGAATTTCAAGGAAAAATAAAACACTTTTCAATCTTGTTGGAATCCTACATATTCATATAAAGTATCTGTGAGTTTAAAATTTTACAGAAGATGAGCTTTTTCTTTCGGATTGACCTTGAGAGCATATGCATTAGGCTAAATCTCTTAGGATATGATTCAAATTATGAGCACTGTTTTCTCACGCTATGACACATGTCCAATAGAATTATACAAGTAACAATCATCTATAAAAGCAAAAAAGATTGTGTTTTTCCTCATTTAGATTTAATGCCCCAAAAGATTAGTATTACAGGGTAATCAAGCAGCATGCTAATTCATCTCAAACAAACTGAAAAGAAAGGGAGCAAGTGGACAAAACTTGTCCGAGCCCAAAAATTCTGAAATACCCTTTACAGGCACCACTGGATATTTGCAAATTGAGAAGAAAACCTCACTTATGACAACCTCTGATCCATTTCAAGAATTTCTTTCGTGTAAACCCTTTTATCTCATCCGATTTATAATAAAGTCTTTGGAAGACATAATCAAAAGCTTTAGAATAGTTCTATAATTTTAGCACAGAAAAGATTATCCTCTATTGTGAGTTCCCTAAGGATCTCAAGTAAGAATCATGTTTCTATGGAACACCTCTTATTATAAAACTGGCCTAGCTCATGAATGATAGGAAGGGAGATGAATTTTGAGCATTTAGTAATCAATTTAGCCACCATAATCTTATATAAAAGATATTGCACATGATGATTGGCCTAAAGTTAGAATACTTAGTGCATAGGACTAGGTATCAATATATGCACTGGCCTTAATAAGCTTAAGGCATTACAACCAGAACTGAAAAAATTTTGTTATAGTTCCATTTGAGTCCAAAACCTTATCTTGATCAATTAAATCTATTAGGACTTCTAAAATTCAGTAGAAAAAGCCATTCAAATTTGGAGCAGAAATAATTCAGGGAGCGCAAAATAACGACAGACCTTTAAGCTTTCTGCATTAGAAAATGAGCATTAACTTACACAAATCACGCAAGACCCGAGGACACACCTTCCCAGCATAAGTATAATACATCCGTCAACAGCCATAGGATGGTTTGGTATGATTACAAGAGACGCGTCAAAGTGAGATAATAGTTGAATTAGTGATATCTTTAGGTTTGAAGTAATAACTGACCTAAAGAGGTAATGAAGGTCATCACTTATAACCTTATTTAGCCAATTTTTTTCCCTGAGTTCTGCATGTTTTTGACAAATAAGAAAGCCAAAGGTCACTATATACCATAATGAAGCCTTTGCTTTGGACCCTGTTTGTTTATCTAAGAGACCCAAGAATTTTGTATAAACTAGGAGATGTTAGTCACATTCCAGACTTTTAGTTCTTATTTAACTCCTCCTCCTTAATATGTTAGTATTGGGAGCTCATTATCTCGATATACTTTTCCTGCTTGGACTTAGTGTCCTTAATTCAGCTGTCAAAAATTAGAAGGCAAGACCCATTTGATATAATGTATGTTCTGAGAACATATATTAGAATGTCTAATACAATGAAACCATAGGGTGCTAACCGCCCTAGCTGATGTGAGAGAAAAAGCCTCTAAACAGTTTCTTTGTAGATGCTTATATTGACCTCCAGTAGTTTTTAAATAGAAATCACAAGGTTTTGTTGGATAGTTGAAAGAGAGAGAATAATAAATATGAGGAGGTTAAGTTGCTATCAGAGTAAGAGGGAGCCCCACCTGATAGCTAAGAAGCAGAGAAACTATTTAAGCCATTTTAGAATTCACCCAGACCTATGCAATTTAATGCTGAAAGGGTTGATCCGCCATTCTGGTTTAAGCAAGTTAGTTATGAACCTATCGTTGTGAGTAGATCTCCATACTGCAAGGAAAAAGATACCAAATACGAATTCACCCAGTTCCTTACCCTTGATCTCATAAGAAATAATTCTCCCCTCCCTCACTATTTTTTTTTAGGGTTTGTTTTTCTCAAAACATTGCAACAATTTAAAGTCTTTTCCGATAAAGAATGTCTAAGCAACTTACAGTTCTTGGTGCTATTGTCAATAGAAGTATAGTATTATGATTTTGTCGTGGAGACTTGAGTTTATGCTTTCATAATTGAGGGAGTCAGTTTATTAAATAAGTCTATATATCATGATAGTAGGGCTTTTTTTATCAATTTTTATTTTTTTATAAACCCAATAATAAGTGAAGCTCTGAATCTTTTGAGTTTTGAGTAATTTCCTTTAGAGGAGATATGCGCTAAGAATTTCCGCCACCTTAACACTCCCAGATTATTTTTTATTACTAGAGTATGAATCATTTTTATTACATAATAATTTAATTCGCCTAAGTCTCCTATTTATCTCTCAAATATTGGATTGTTGTGATTGAGCTACACAAAACAGATTCCACCAAAATTATAAGGATGAATTTTGTCTAAGCACACATAATCTTTATTTTCAACTAAGCATTTTAACTTACTATCTGCGATAGGCATTAACTTTTTGTAGTTTATGTTGATTGTAAAAAACCCTATTGAATAACATATTCCAATAAGCTAGAAGTATGGTGGCTTCATTATTTGAATTTTAGAATTGGTTTTCTTTGCCTTCATGGAATTTTGGCTTTGGGTTTTTGGGGGGAGAAGATAAAAATTGTTCAAGTAGTTATCAGAAGGTTAGGAATGTCCAAGCGGAAAATTCATTCTGAGAAAGTGAATCAAATGTCTGCTATTACAGTTAACATCATCTTGTTGAGAAGAAGAGAAGTGGAGTTTTCATTAGCTTAAGATGCATAATTTATGGCAAGCAAATATAAAGAAGAGGATATGTGGAAATCAAAAATATTTCCTTTTTAAAAAAAATTGTCATTTGAGTAGGTAAACAGGAAAGGTTGATGATTTTGGCAAATTCAAATATTGATTTATCTTAGATCCCATTAAATTTAGAGTGAGATTAGGCATTATTTCTCTGGACCTAGCAATGCTGTGGGTCATGCATGCGACATGGCAGGCTTGTTTAGGCTCAGGTATTTATTTGAGCTCTATTGGAAATCTTACGGTACTTAAATGGGGCCAGCACATTAGAAACACTTATTTCATGTGATTGGCTGCTTTTATTATTAATCTCGACTTTTTATCCTCATAGGTTGTGTAAGTGCCTCTCGGTCACACTAACTGAGATTAGTGTCTAGGATTTTGTGTGGCGGCACAAATATGGAATGGGTTGATGCTATGCATCGAACAATTGAACCACAATATCTCGTACAAGGGGGCAAAGGTTTATCCAGTTCGATTAGGACGTACCTTGCATAAACCTAACATTTCCTCACCGTCAATCTGTAACAAGATTTATTTAACGAATGAAGGGTACCACGAGGAATGATTTAAAAGATCTAAATTCAACCCTAGCAAAGTGCAATGATTCATATTAGATTGTATGGTTAGTGTTGTAGGTTAGCCACACATTTAGGAATAGCCTATGGTACTGCTATTTTAGAATATCCTCAAGGTTGTCCCCAATAAGAGGCAGAGGAAAACATCAAGAATTTTCATTCTTTAATCAGCGAAGGAACGCTTGTCTCAGTTATTTGGTTTTAATTTGGGTTGATCACTTTTGGATATTATAGGCTCCCTAGAAAAAAAACAAAGACCGCTTGTATAAACATGTGATATACTTCCTGATTGTAAATTTGCATACAGGAAAACCCATCCACCAAGAATATAGAAGAGTAAGCAAAACTTTTAACAATCCAACGCTTATTCATAGAGATAATTAACCTCTAGTATTATGGTCTATGGATATGAGAATAAAACCACTAAAGATTAATCCAGAGAGACATAACTTCCGTGAGATCATCTGAAGAGAAAGAAAAGCTTTTTGGTTAGAGGACATAGTTCAAAGAAACCCGCTGGACCCAGTCGAGGGTATAATTTAAGTTTCCCAAGTCATGTCTATAGGATCAAAATGGGCGAGGTACCCATAAGAGAGCTCCGTTGATTTGAGAGGAGACAAACTCACTTGCGACACTATATTTAGGACGATGGTACATGGGTAGGGAAGCCTCTTCTCTAAACTAGATTGGAGAAGCTCTAGGCATGGCACCAGGAGAGAAACCCGTAATTTCGTCCTTTTTTTTCTAACACCATTAGAGAAGCTTTTTTCGTTGAGTAAGTAATAAAATCTAAGATTCGTAGCTGATAATAATGAATTACTATATTTAAAAAATCAAAATTATGAGAGCCTCATCTTCGAGTTTTAATTTATTTAGTTCAAAAGTCCAAAAAAAAAATCGATTATTATCGGAATAGCACTATACTGTGTGTTTGAAAAAATTTAGAAACAAAAAACAGAGCATCAATTATATTTATAAGGATATTGTTATCTATATAGATTTTGTGCATTATAAGAAGCTTTTTCATGGCTCACAATTTTTATTTATGTAGGAAATGAGGTTAGTAAAAGAATAGAAGTAGTATTGAAGAATTTTACAATTTCATTATTTATATAACACTTTAGAATATATATTAATATATTTAATCATTATTTAACTACTTTTTATTTTTAGCCCCATAAAGTCATAATATTTTTAAATGACAAACAAAATAAACACTTATCATTATCACTGTCCAGCAAAATCTTCAAAACTATCCTCTTCAAATCTTATCTCATTAATGGCTGCCAATAATTATGATAAATCTTAGAGTGAATACCGACTAACTAAAATTTTATATCATATTTATAAGAGACCACCGAAATTTTTATGTGAAAACCCTCTAAAAGGGGGGGAAAACCCATGGGCTAGCCCCAGTTTTTGAATTAATCCCACTAGTATTACCATTTGAGAGTTACATTATTGTAGCCCTTCATTGTGGTGGGAAAGGCGTTATAGATTTGATGCATATTGTAACAAATATACAGTCTAAACATGAATGTGTTGCATGGTGGAAATAGGAAGTAATCACATGTTATGTATTCATTTGGTTGGAAATCCGATGTGGTAGAAATCGGGTTTCGATGTAGAAAGTCAGTAACGGAAAATAGTCTCAGCTACGGGTGCGAAAGTTCGGCATTGTTAAAGCCTGACGGAAAATCCAACTACAGGAGTAGCCGATGTCAAAAGGTAGAAATCCGGTGTCGTTGTAGGAATTCCTGTACAAACAAAACGGATCCAGCGTGGGTCTTGGGTAGATCCATGACAGGTGGATGTCCACTGTCGGGTAGAAATCGGACGAAAGGAGGAAAGTCTGGCACAGTCGGTTGGCAGGGAGTGATTGAGAGGATCGCTTGAATTATTGGGTCACAAGAAGAAACTCTAGTCATTACTTTTATCATTGCATTAGGTTCTCCCTTCCCTTCTTTAATGAGGATATGTAGTAGTTGGATATTTATAGTGTTATTTTTTTCATTTAAAGTAGGCCAAATTAGGTCCCTTAAATAGGAAATACCAATCCCAAAGGGGTATTAGGTTAGTCTAGTTATAACGGTTATATTCATAAACTAACGTCCGATGTTTGAATCCCTGATCCGTGGACCATTTATTGGGATTTGAGATGACTTAATGAATGTATAAATTTGGTGATCTGAGAGCTTGTTGGATTTATTCTCTGTGACCCGGCTCGATTTCGAGGTAAATCATCTTCAACGTGATTGTCCACAGTACTATCTAGAATGTCACGTGTTGGAAATGTTTGAATCTCCACATTAGTAAATTGCTTACAAATGAGCGTTCATGGTCTTTGATTTGAGACCTCATTTTAGGCTTGGATTGAGTCAAAAGTGTAGTGTCGTTTTGTGGTTTTGTATTGTCGATAGGCGTTCAGAAGTTGACAGTAAGTTTCGATTATGAAAATACAAGTTCAGATAGTCCAATTAATTTTTTGAGAGTTTCCGAAACTTGATTTTTCCTCGGTTCGATGCCGGATTCATAATATAATTTTTAATGATATAATTATTAAGTTAATAGTTGAATTAATTTTAGGATAATTTGAATCAAAATGACTCTTTTGTTAAAAAAAAATAATTTTAACTTTAATTTTCAATTTCTCTTAAAAAAGAAAAAGAAAGAAGGATTTTTTTTTGAAGTATTTTGAATCCTCTTTTCTTCATTAAAAAACTATCTCAAGAACACTAATACAACCTGACTAATTGCGGTTGAGCACACAAGAAGCTCACTTCCTTTGGATTCATTGGTTGAGAGTTTAACTTTTCAATTAAGAAGTACTGTAAGATTTTGCATCTTTAGTGTATGTCACATGTGTATTTGTTTAGATTTTGCGTCTTAAATGGCCTAAATCGAGTACCAAAAAAATTTTAGCAAAGCGATATTCCCCAAAGGATACAATTTAAGTGTTTGGAATTCGGATTCATGGATCTTGAGCTGGTTTTCCAATTAATGTCAATACAAATATTATTCTTATCAATCAATTAGATTTAAGAGTTAATTAATTATTAAGATGGATGTTTAATAAGGTTGAGTTACGAGTAAAGCCATACCCTACTTATTGGGTGGTAGTATAATGTCTTCGATTTCGACTTTTCGATCACTCTAGTTAGGCGCTGTAGCTGCTAAGAAACACATGTGTTGATACATGTCAAGTCATTTTAGTTCAAACTCGGGCGCGAGTTAGAAGCGGAGTGATGATTCGAGCTTCAATATGGGAATACTCATGAGTTCTATAAAAATATAAGTTAAGATTGATATCATTTGTGTAGCTCTATTTCTATTTTTAATAATATTGCGATATAGATGGTGATAGTATGAACTAAAATTTTCTAAATAATTATTACAACTTTTATTTTACATAACAATTTCTATTATTTTTTTTTTGAACGGTGCTAGGTTCCACCCCTAAGTACCACCTTCCGGAATAATGAGCGTCATAATATGACAGTGGTGGACTAAATACGACGGATCGAAAGAGGCTACCCGACAGCTCATGAAACCTCTTGACCCGCATTTTGATTCGGCCCCACACTTAAAGTAGGCATTGCAATGTTGGCTCGAGGAAATTCGATCATAGGGTTAGTCAAGGATTCCCAACATACG